>NC_054508.1:2542675-2731448 GCF_017639515.1 Carcharodon carcharias
CAGTCTCACTCTCGCAGCCCCTCTCAATTTCCCACTCTCTCTCAATCTCCCTCTCCCACTCAGACTCACTCTGGCAGCCCCTCTCACTTTCCCACTCCCTCTCAATCTCCATCTCCCACTCAGTCTCACTCTCGCAGCCCCTCTCAATTTCCCACTCTCTCTCAATCTCCCTCTCCCACTCAGTCTCACTCTCGCAGCCCCTCTCACGTTCCCACTCTCTCTCAATCTCCCTCTCGCACTCAGTCTCACACTCGCAGCCCCTCTCACTTTCCCACTCCCTCTCAATCTCCCTCTCCCACTCAGTCTCACTCTCGCAGCCCCTCTCACTATCCCACACCCTCTCAATCTCCCTCTCCCACTCAGTCTAACTTTCGCAGCCCCTCTCACTTTCCCACTCTCTCTCAATCTCCCTCTCCCACTCAGTATCACTCTCGCAGCCCCTCTCACTTTCCCATTCCCTCTCAATCACCCTCTCCGACTCAATCACACTTTCGCAGCCACTCTCACTTTTTCACTCCCTCTCAATCTCCCTCTCCCACTCAGTCTCACTCTCGCAGCTGCTCTCACTTTTTCACTCACTCTCAATCTTCCTATGCCACTCAGTCCCACTCTCGCAGCTACTCTCAATATCCCACTCCCTCTCAATCTCCCTCTCCAAATCAATCTCACTCTCGCAGCCCCTCACAGTTTCCCACTCCCTCTCAATCTCCTTATCCCACTCAGTCTCACTCTCGCAGCTACTCACAATATCCCACTCCCTCACAATCTCCATCTTCCACCCAATCGCACTCACGCAGCCCCACACACTTTCCCGCTTCCTCTTAATCTCCCTCTCCCACTCAGTCTCACTCTCGATGCCCCTCTCACTTTCCGACTCAATCTCAATCTCCCTCTCCCACTCAGTCTCACTCTAGCAGCCCCTCGCACTTTCCCACTCCCTCTCAATCTCCCTCTTCCGCTCAGTCTCACTCTCGCAGCCCCTCTCACTTTCCCACTCCCGCTCAATCTCCCACTCCCACTCAGTCTAAGTCTTGCAGCCCCTCTCACTTTCCCGCTCACTCTCAATCTCCCTCTCACACTCAGTCTCACACTCGCAGCCCCTCTCACTTTCTCACTCCCTCTCAATCTCCCATTTGCACTCAGTCTCACTCTCGCAGCCCCTCTCAATCTCCCGCTCTCACTCAGTCTAACTCTCGCAGCCCCTCTCACTTTCCCACTCTATCTCAATCTCCCTCTCCAACTTAGTCTCACTCTCGCAGCCCCTCTCACTTTCCCACTCCTTCTCAATCACCCTCTCCCACTTAGTCACACTTTCGCAGCCACTCTCACTTTCCCACTCCCTCTCAATCTCCCTCTCCCACTTAGTCTCACACACGCAGCACGACTCACTTTCTCACTCCCTCTCAATCTCCCTCTCCCACTCAGTCTCACACTCGCAGCCCCACTCACATTCCCACTCCCTCTCAATCTCCCTATCCCACTCAGTCTCACTCTCGCAGCCCCTCTCAGTTTCCCACTCCCTCTCAATCTCCCTCTCCCACTCAGTCTAACTCTCGCAGCCCCTCTCAATTTCCCACTCTCTCTCAATCTCCCTCTCCCACTCAGTCTCACTCTCGCAGCCCCTCTCACGTTCCCACTCTCTCTCAATCTCCCTCTCGCACTCAGTCTCACACTCGCAGCCCCTCTCACTTTCCCACTCCCTCTCAATCTCCCTCTCCCACTCAGTCTCACTCTCGCAGCCCCTCTCACTTTCCCACTCCCTCTCAATGACCCTCTCTGACTCAGTCACACTTTCGCAGCCACTCTCACTTTCCCACTTCCTCTCAATCTCCCTCTCCAACTCAGTCTCACTGTCGCAGCCCCGCTCACTTTTTCACTCCCTCTCAATCTCCCTCTCCCACTCAGTCTCACTCTCGCAGCTCCTCTCACTTTCTCACTCCCTCTCAATCTCCCTATGCCACTCAGTCTCACTCTCGCAGCTACTCTCAATATCCCACTCCCTCTCAATCTCCCTCTCCAAATCAATCTCACTCTCGCAGCCCCTCACAGTTTCCCACTACCTCTCAATCTCCCTATCCCACTCAGTCTCACTGTCGCAGCTACTCACAATATCCCACTCCCTCACAATCTCCATCTCCCATCCAATCGCACTCACGCAGCCCCGCACACTTTCCCACTCCCTCTCAATCTCCCTCTCCCACTCAGTCCCACTCTCGCAGCACCTCGCACTTTCCCACTACCTCACAAACTGCCTCTCGCACGCAGTCTCACTCTCGCAGCCCCTCTCACTTTCCCTCTCCTTCTAAATCTCCCTCTCCTACGCAGTCTCACTCTCTCAGCCCCTCTCACTTACCCACTCCCTCTCAATCTCCATCTCCAACTCTGTCTCACTCTCGCAGTCCATCTCACTTTCCCACTCCATCTCAATCTCCCTCTCCCACTCAGCTAGACGCTTGCAGCCCCTCTCACTTTCCCACTCCCTCTCAATCTCCCTCTCCCGCTCAGTCTCACTCTCGCAGCCCCTCTCACTTTCCCACTCCCTCTCAATCTCCCACTCCCACTCAGTCTAACTCTTGCAGCCCCCTCTCACTTTCCCACTCTCTCTCAATCTCCCTCTCCAACTTAGTCTCACTCTCGCAGGCCCTCTCACTTTCCCACGCCCTCTCAATCACCCTCTCCAACTTAGTCTCACTTTCGCAGCCACTCTCACTTTCCCACTCCCTCTCAATCTCCCTCTCCCACTCAGTCTCACACTCGCAGCCCGACTCACTTTATCACTCCCTCTCAATTTCCCCCTCCCACTCAGTCGCACTCTCGCAGCCCCTCTCACTTCCTCACTCCCTCTCAATCTCCCTCTCGCACTCAGTCTCACTCTCGCAGCCAATCTCAATCTCCCACTCCCACTCAGTCTAACTCTCGCAGCCCCGCTCAATTTCCCACTCTCTCTCCATCTCCCTTTCCAACTTAGTCTCACTCTCGCAGCCCCTCTCAATTTCCCACTCTCTCTCAATCTCCCTCTCCCACACAGACTCACTCTGGCAGCCCCTCTCACTTTCCCACTCCCTCTCAATCTCCATCTCCCACTCAGTCTCACTCTCGCAGCCCCTCTCAATTTCCCACTCTCTCTCAATCTCCCTCTCCCACTCAGTCTCACTCTCGCAGCCCCTCTCACGTTCCCACTCTCTCTCAATCTCCCTCTCGCACTCAGTCTCACACTCGCAGCCCCTCTCACTTTCCCACTCCCTCTCAATCTCCCTCTCCCACTCAGTCTCACTCTCGCAGCCCCTCTCACTATCCCACACCCTCTCAATCTCCCTCTCCCACTCAGTCTAACTTTCGCAGCCCCTCTCACTTTCCCACTCTCTCTCAATCTCCCTCTCCCACTCAGTATCACTCTCGCAGCCCCTCTCACTTTCCCATTCCCTCTCAATCACCCTCTCCGACTCAGTCACACTTTCGCAGCCACTCTCACTTTTTCACTCCCTCTCAATCTCCCTCTCCCACTCAGTCTCACTCTCGCAGCTCCTCTCACTTTTTCACTCACTCTCAATCTCCCTATGCCACTCAGTCCCACTCTCGCAGCTACTCTCAATATCCCACTCCCTCTCAATCTCCCTCTCCAAATCAATCTCACTCTCGCAGCCCCTCACAGTTTCCCACTCCCTCTCAATCTCCTTATCCCACTCAGTCTCACTCTCGCAGCTACTCACAATATCCCACTCCCTCACAATCTCCATCTCCCACCCAATCGCACTCACGCAGCCCCACGCACTTTCCCGCTTCCTCTTAATCTCCCTCTCCCACTCAGTCTCACTCTCGATGCCCCTCTCACTTTCCGACTCAATCTCAATCTCCCTCTCCCACTCAGTCTCACTCTAGCAGCCCCTCGCACTTTCCCACTCCCTCTCAATCTCCCTCTTCCGCTCAGTCTCACTCTCGCAGCCCCTCTCACTTTCCCACTCCCGCTCAATCTCCCACTCCCACTCAGTCTAAGTCTTGCAGCCCCTCTCACTTTCCCGCTCACTCTCAATCTCCCTCTCACACTCAGTCTCACACTCGCAGCCCCTCTCACTTTCTCACTCCCTCTCAATCTCCCATTTGCACTCAGTCTCACTCTCGCAGCCCCTCTCAATCTCCCGCTCTCACTCAGTCTAACTCTCGCAGCCCCTCTCACTTTCCCACTTCCTCTCAATCTCCCTCTCCAACTCAGTCTCACTGTCGCAGCCCCGCTCACTTTTTCACTCCCTCTCAATCTCCCTCTCCCACTCAGTCTCACTCTCGCAGCTCCTCTCACTTTCTCACTCCCTCTCAATCTCCCTATGCCACTCAGTCTCACTCTCGCAGCTACTCTCAATATCCCACTCCCTCTCAATCTCCCTCTCCAAATCAATCTCACTCTCGCAGCCCCTCACAGTTTCCCACTACCTCTCAATCTCCCTATCCCACTCAGTCTCACTGTCGCAGCTACTCACAATATCCCACTCCCTCACAATCTCCATCTCCCATCCAATCGCACTCACGCAGCCCCGCACACTTTCCCACTCCCTCTCAATCTCCCTCTCCCACTCAGTCCCACTCTCGCAGCACCTCGCACTTTCCCACTACCTCACAAACTGCCTCTCGCACGCAGTCTCACTCTCGCAGCCCCTCTCACTTTCCCTCTCCTTCTAAATCTCCCTCTCCTACGCAGTCTCACTCTCTCAGCCCCTCTCACTTACCCACTCCCTCTCAATCTCCATCTCCAACTCTGTCTCACTCTCGCAGTCCATCTCACTTTCCCACTCCATCTCAATCTCCCTCTCCCACTCAGCTAGACGCTTGCAGCCCCTCTCACTTTCCCACTCCCTCTCAATCTCCCTCTCCCGCTCAGTCTCACTCTCGCAGCCCCTCTCACTTTCCCACTCCCTCTCAATCTCCCACTCCCACTCAGTCTAACTCTTGCAGCCCCTCTCACTTTCCCACTCTCTCTCAATCTCCCTCTCCAACTTAGTCTCACTCTCGCAGGCCCTCTCACTTTCCCACGCCCTCTCAATCACCCTCTCCAACTTAGTCTCACTTTCGCAGCCACTCTCACTTTCCCACTCCCTCTCAATCTCCCTCTCCCACTCAGACTCACACTCGCAGCCCGACTCACTTTATCACTCCCTCTCAATTTCCCCCTCCCACTCAGTCGCACTCTCGCAGCCCCTCTCACTTCCTCACTCCCTCTCAATCTCCCTCTCGCACTCAGTCTCACTCTCGCAGCCAATCTCAATCTCCCACTCCCACTCAGTCTAACTCTCGCAGCCCCGCTCAATTTCCCACTCTCTCTCCATCTCCCTTTCCAACTTAGTCTCACTCTCGCAGCCCCTCTCAATTTCCCACTCTCTCTCAATCTCCCTCTCCCACACAGACTCACTCTGGCAGCCCCTCTCACTTTCCCACTCCCTCTCAATCTCCATCTCCCACTCAGTCTCACTCTCGCAGCCCCTCTCAATTTCCCACTCTCTCTCAATCTCCCTCTCCCACTCAGTCTCACTCTCGCAGCCCCTCTCACGTTCCCACTCTCTCTCAATCTCCCTCTCGCACTCAGTCTCACACTCGCAGCCCCTCTCACTTTCCCACTCCCTCTCAATCTCCCTCTCCCACTCAGTCTCACTCTCGCAGCCCCTCTCACTATCCCACACCCTCTCAATCTCCCTCTCCCACTCAGTCTAACTTTCGCAGCCCCTCTCACTTTCCCACTCTCTCTCAATCTCCCTCTCCCACTCAGTATCACTCTCGCAGCCCCTCTCACTTTCCCATTCCCTCTCAATCACCCTCTCCGACTCAGTCACACTTTCGCAGCCACTCTCACTTTTTCACTCCCTCTCAATCTCCCTCTCCCACTCAGTCTCACTCTCGCAGCTCCTCTCACTTTTTCACTCACTCTCAATCTCCCTATGCCACTCAGTCCCACTCTCGCAGCTACTCTCAATATCCCACTCCCTCTCAATCTCCCTCTCCAAATCAATCTCACTCTCGCAGCCCCTCACAGTTTCCCACTCCCTCTCAATCTCCTTATCCCACTCAGTCTCACTCTCGCAGCTACTCACAATATCCCACTCCCTCACAATCTCCATCTCCCACCCAATCGCACTCACGCAGCCCCACGCACTTTCCCGCTTCCTCTTAATCTCCCTCTCCCACTCAGTCTCACTCTCGATGCCCCTCTCACTTTCCGACTCAATCTCAATCTCCCTCTCCCACTCAGTCTCACTCTAGCAGCCCCTCGCACTTTCCCACTCCCTCTCAATCTCCCTCTTCCGCTCAGTCTCACTCTCGCAGCCCCTCTCACTTTCCCACTCCCGCTCAATCTCCCACTCCCACTCAGTCTAAGTCTTGCAGCCCCTCTCACTTTCCCGCTCACTCTCAATCTCCCTCTCACACTCAGTCTCACACTCGCAGCCCCTCTCACTTTCTCACTCCCTCTCAATCTCCCATTTGCACTCAGTCTCACTCTCGCAGCCCCTCTCAATCTCCCGCTCTCACTCAGTCTAACTCTCGCAGCCCCTCTCACTTTCCCACTCTATCTCAATCTCCCTCTCCAACTTAGTCTCACTCTCGCAGCCCCTCTCACTTTCCCACTCCTTCTCAATCACCCTCTCCCACTTAGTCACACTTTCGCAGCCACTCTCACTTTCCCACTCCCTCTCAATCTCCCTCTCCCACTTAGTCTCACACACGCAGCACGACTCACTTTCTCACTCCCTCTCAATCTCCCTCTCCCACTCAGTCTCACACTCGCAGCCGCTCTCACTTTCCCACTCCCTCTCAATCTCCCTCTCGCACTCAGTCTCACACTTGCAGCCCCACTCACATTCCCACTCCCTCTCAATCTGCCTATCCCACTCAGTCTCACTCTCGCAGCCCCTCTCAGTTTCCCACTCCCTCTCAATCTCCCTCTCCCACTCAGTCTAACTCTCGCAGCCCCTCTCAGTTTCCCACTCTCTCTCAATCTCCCTCTCCCACTCAGTCTCACTCTCGCAGCCCCTCTCACTTTCCCACTCCCTCTCAATGACCCTCTCTGACTCAGTCACACTTTCGCAGCCACTCTCACTTTCCCACTTCCTCTCAATCTCCCTCTCCAACTCAGTCTCACTGTCGCAGCCCCGCTCACTTTTTCACTCCCTCTCAATCTCCCTCTCCCACTCAGTCTCACTCTCGCAGCTCCTCTCACTCTCTCACTCCCTCTCAATCTCCCTATGCCACTCAGTCTCACTCTCGCAGCTACTCTCAATATCCCACTCCCTCTCAATCTCCCTCTCCAAATCAATCTCACTCTCGCAGCCCCTCACAGTTTCCCACTACCTCTCAATCTCCCTATCCCACTCAGTCTCACTCTCGCAGCTACTCACAATATCCCACTCCCTCACAATCTCCATCTCCCATCCAAACGCACTCACGCAGCCCCGCACACTTTCCCACTCCCTCTCAATCTCCCTCTCCCACTCAGTCCCACTCTCGCAGCACCTCGCACTTTCCCACTACCTCACAAACTGCCTCTCGCACGCAGTCTCACTCTCGCAGCCCCTCTCACTTTCCCTCTCCTTCTAAATCTCCCTCTCCTACTCAGTCTCACTCTCTCAGCCCCTCTCACTTACCCACTCCCTCTCAATCTCCATCTCCAACTCTGTCTCACTCTCGCAGTCCATCTCACTTTCCCACTCCATCTCAATCTCCCTCTCCCACTCAGCTAGACGCTTGCAGCCCCTCTCACTTTCCCACTCCCTCTCAATCTCCCTCTCCCGCTCAGTCTCACTCTCGCAGCCCCTCTCACTTTCCCACTCCCTCTCAATCTCCCACTCCCACTCAGTCTAACTCTTGCAGCCCCTCTCACTTTCCCACTCTCTCTCAATCTCCCTCTCCAACTTAGTCTCACTCTCGCAGGCCCTCTCACTTTCCCACGCCCTCTCAATCACCCTCTCCAACTTAGTCTCACTTTCGCAGCCACTCTCACTTTCCCACTCCCTCTCAATCTCCCTCTCCCACTCAGTCTCACACTCGCAGCCCGACTCACTTTATCACTCCCTCTCAATTTCCCCCTCCCACTCAGTCGCACTCTCGCAGCCCCTCTCACTTCCTCACTCCCTCTCAATCTCCCTCTCGCACTCAGTCTCACTCTCGCAGCCAATCTCAATCTCCCACTCCCACTCAGTCTAACTCTCGCAGCCCCGCTCAATTTCCCACTCTCTCTCCATCTCCCTTTCCAACTTAGTCTCACTCTCGCAGGCCCTCTCACTTTCCCACTCCTTCTCAATCACCCTCTCCCACTTAGTCTCACTTTCGCAGCCAGTCTCACTTTCACAGTCCCACTCAAAATCCCTCTCCCACTCAGTCTAACTCTTGCAGCCCCTCTCTTTCCCACTCCCTCTCAATCTCCCACTCCCACTCAGTCTCACTCTCGCAGCCAATCTCAATCTCCCTCTCCCACTCAGTCTAACTCTCGCAGCCCCTCTCACTTTCCCACTCTCTCTCAATCTCCCCCTCCCACTCAGTCTATCTTGCAGCCCCTCTCACTTTGCCACTCTCTCTCAATCTCCCTCTCCAACTTAGTCTCACTTTTGCAACCACTCTCACTTTCCCACTCCCTCTCAATCTCCCTCTCCCACTCAGTCTTACACTCGCAGTCCCTCTCACTTTCCCACTCCCTCTCTGTCTCCCTCTTCCACTCAGTCTCAGTCTTGCAGCTCCGCTCACTTTTTCACTCCCTCTCAATCTCCCTCTCCCACTCAGTCTCACTCTCGCAGCTCCTCTCAATTTCTCACTCCCTCTCAATCTCCCCATCCCACTCAGTCTCACTCTCGCAGCTACTCACAATATCCCACTCCCTCTAATCTCCATCTCCCACCCAATCGCACTCACGTAGCGCCGCGCACTTTCCCACTTCCTCTTACTCTCCCTCTCCCACTTAGTCTCACTCTCGCAGCCCCTCTTACTTTCCCACTAACTCTAATCTCCCTCTCCCATTCAGTCTTACTCTCGCAGCCCCACTCACTTTCCCACTACCTCTCAATCGCCCTCTCCCACTCAGTCTCACTCTCGCAGCCCCTCGCACTTTCCCACTCCCTCACAAACTGCCTCTCGCACGCAGTCTCACTCTCGCAGAGCCTCTCACTTTCCCTCTCCTTCTAAATCTCCATCTCCCAGTCAGTCTCACTCTCGCAGCCACTCTCACTTTCCCACTCTCTCTCAATCTCCCTCTCCCACTCAGTCTCACTCGCGCAGCCCCTCTCACTTTCCCACTCCTTCTCAATCTCCCTCTCCCACTTAGTCTCACTCTCGCAGCCCCTCTCACTTTCCAACTCACTCTCAATCTCCCTCTCCCACTCAGTCTCACAGCCCCTCTCACTTTCCCACTCCCTCTCAATCTCCCTCTCCCGGTCAGTCTCATTCTCGCAGCCCCTCGCACTTTCCCACTCCCTCTCAATCTCCCCCTCCCACTCAGTCTCACTTTCGCAGCCACTCTCACTTTTCCACTCCCTCTCAATCTCGCTCACCGACTCAGTCACAATCTCGCAACCCCTCTCACTTTCCGACTCCCTCTCAATCTCCTTCACCGACTCAGTCTCACTCTCGCAGCCCCTCTCACTTTCCCACTCCCTCTCAATCTCCCTCTCCCACACAGTCTCACTCTCGCAGCCCCTCGCACTTTCCCACTCCCACCTTAATCTCCCTCTCCAACTCAGTCTCACTCTCGCAGCCCCTCTCACTTTCCCACTCCCTCTCCCACCCAGTCTCACTCTCGCAGCCCCTCCCACTTTCCCAATCCCTCTCAATCTCCCTCTCCCACTCAGTCACACTCTTGCAGCCACTCTCACTTTCCCACTCCCTCTCAATCTCCTACTCCCACCCAGTTACACTCTCGCAGGCACTCTCACTTTCCCTCTACCACTCAGTCTCACTCTCGCAGCCAGTCTCACTTTCCCAAACCCTCGCAATCTCCCTCTCCCACCCAGTCTCACTCTCGCAGTCGCTCTCACTTTCCCACTCCCTCTCAATCTCCCTCTCCCACTCAGTCTGACTCTCGCAGCTCCTCTCACTTTCCCACTCTCTCTCAATCTCCCTCTCCCACTCTGTCTCACTCTCGGAGCCCCACTCACTTTCCCACTTCCTCTCAATCGCCCTCTCCCACTCAGTCTCACTCTCGCAGCCCATCTCACTTTCCCACTTCCTCTCAATCTCCCTCTCCCATTCAGTCTCACGCTCGCAGCCCCTCTCACTTTCCCACACTCTCTCAATCTCCCTCTCCCGTTCAGTCTCACTCGCGCAGCCACTCTCACTTTCCCACTCTCTCTCAATCACCCTCTCCCACTCAGTCTCACTCGCGCAGCCCCTCTCACTTTCCAACTCCTTCTCAATCTCCCTCTCCAACTCAGTCTTACTATCGCAGCCCCTCTCACTTTCCAACTCCCTCTCAATCTCCCTCTCCCAGTCAGTCTCAAAGCCCCTCTCACTTTCCCACTCCCTCTCAATCTCCCACTCCAACTCAGTCTCACTCTCGCAGCCCCTCTCACTTTCCCGCTCCCTCTCAATCTCCCGCTCCCACTCAGTCTCCCTCTCGCAGCCCTCTCACTTTCCCACTACCTCTCAATTTCTCACTCCCACTCAGTCACACTCTCGCAGCCACTCTCACTTTCCGACTCCCTCTCAATCTCCCTCTCCCACTCAGTCTCACTCTCGCAGGCACTCTCACTTTCCCACTCTCTTTAAATCTCCCTCTCCCGCTCAGTCTCACTCTCGCAGCCCCTCTCACTTTCCCACTCCCACTCAATCTCCCTCTCCCACTCAGTCTCACTCTCATAGCCCCTCTCACTTTCCCACTACCTCTCAATCTCCCTCTCCCACTCCGTCTCAATCTCGCAGCCAGTCTCACTTTCCGACTTCCTCTCAATCTCCCTCACCCACTCAGTCTCAATCTCGCAGTCCCTCTCACTTTGCCACTCTCTCTCAATCTCCCTCTCCTACTCAGTCACACTCTCGCAGCACTCTCACTTTCCCACTCCGTTTAAATCTCCCCCTCCCGCTCCGTCTCACTCTCGCAGCCCCTATCACTTTCCCACTCCCACTCAATCTCGCTCTCCCACTCAGTCTCACTCTCGCAGCCCCTCACACTTTCCCAAACCCTCTCAATCTCCCTCTCCCACTCAGTCTCACTCTCGCAGTCCGTCTCAGTTTCCCACTCCCTCTCAATCCCCCTCTCCCATTCAGTCTCACTCTCGCATCCCTCGCACTTTCTAACTCTCTCACAATTAACCTCTCCCACTCAGTCTCACTCTCGCAGCTCCTCACATCTTCCCACTCTCTCGCAATCTCCCTCTGCCACTCAGTCTCACTCTCGCAGGCACTCTCACTTTCCCACTCCATCTCGCACTCAGTCTCACACTCGCAGCTCCTCTCATTTTCCCACTCCCTGTCAATCTCCCTCTCCCACCCAGTCACACTCTCGCAGCCCCTCTCACTTTCCCACTCAATCTCGAACTCCCTCTCCCACTCAGTCCCACTCTCGCAGCCCCTCTCACATTCCCGCTTCCTCTCAATCTCCCTCTCCAACACAGTCTCACTCTCGCAGCCCATCTCACTTTCCCACTTCCTCTCAATCTCAACCTCCCACTCAGTCTCACACTCGCAGCCCCTCTCACTTTCCCACTCCCTCTCAATCTCCCTCTCCCAGTCAGTCTCACTCTCGCAGCCACTCTCACTTTCCCACTCTCTCTCAAACTCCCTCTCCCACTCAGTCTGACTCTCGCAGCCCCTCTCACATTCACTCTTCCTCTCAATCTCCCTTTCCAACACAGTCTCACTCTCGCAGCCCCTCTCACTTTACCACACTCTCTCAATCTCCCTCTCCCGCTAAGTCTCACTCTCGCAGCCCCTCTCACTTTCCCACTCTCTCTCAATCTCCCTCTCCCACTCAGTCTCACTCTCGCAGCCCCTCTCACTTTACAACTCACTCTCAATCTCCCTCTCCCACTCAGTCTCGCAGCCCCTCTCACTTTCCCACTCCCTCTCAATCTCCCTCTCCTACCCAGTCTCACTCTCGCAGCCCCTCGCACTTTCCCACTCCCTCTTAAACTACCTCTCCAACTCAGTCTCACTCTCGCAGCCCCTCACTTTCCCACTCCCTCTCCAATTCAGTCTCACTCTCGCAGCCCCTCTCAATTACCCACTCCCTCTCAATCTCCCTCTCCAACTCAGTCTCACTCTCGCAGCCCCTCTCACTTTCCCAATCCCTCTCAATCTCCCTCTACTACTCAGTTTCACTCTCGGAGCAACTCTCACTTTCCCACTCCCTCTCAATCTCCTACTCCCACCCAGTTTCACTCTCGCAGCCACTCTCACTTTCACTCTACCACTCAGTCTCTCTCTCGCAGCCACTCTCACTTTCCCACTTCCTCTCAATCTCAATCTCCCATTCAGTCTCACTCTCGCAGCCCCTCTCACTTTCCCACTCCCTCTCAATCTCCCTCTCCCAGTCAGTCTCACTCTCGCAGCCACTCTCACTTTCCCACTCTCTCTCAATCTCCATCTCCCACTCAGTCTCACTCTCGCAGCCACTCTCACTTTCCCACTCTCTCTCAATCTCCATCTCCCACTCAGTCTGACTCTCACAGCCCCTCTCACATTCCCACTTCCTCTCAATCTCCCTCTCCCATTCAGTCTCACTCTCGCAGCCCCTCTCACTTTACCACTCCCTCTCAATCTCCCTCTCCCAGTCAGTCTCACTCTCGCAGCCACTCTCACTTTCCCACTCTCTCTCAATCTCCCTCTCCCACTCAGTCTCACTCGCGCAGCCCCTCTCACTTTCCCACTCCTTCTCAATCTCCCTCTCCCACTTAGTCTCACTCTCGCAGCCCCTCTCACTTTCCAACTCACTCTCAATCTCCCTCTCCCACTCACTCTCGCAGCCCCTCGCACTTTCCCACTCCCTCTCAATCTCCCCCTCCCACTCAGTCTCACTTTCGCAGTCACTCTCACTTTCCCACTCCCTCTCAATCTCCCTCACCGACTCAGTCTCACTCTCGCAACCCCTCTCACTTTCCCACTCCCTCTCAATCTCCGTCACCGACTCAGTCTCACTCTCGCAGCCCCTCTCACTTTCCCACTCCCTCTCAATCTCCCTCTCCCACCCAGTCTCACTCTCGCAGCCCCTCGCACTTTCCCACTCCCTCTTAATCTCCCTCTCCAACTCAGTCTCACTCTCGCAGCCCCTCACTTTCCCACACCCTCTCCAATTCAGTCTTACTCTTGCAGCCCCTCTCACTTACCCACTCCCTCTCAATCTCCGCCCCCCATTCAGTCTCACTCTCGCTGCCCCTCCCACTTTCCCAATCCCTCTCAATCTCCCTCTCCCACTCAGTCTCACTCTCGCAGCCACTCTCACTTTTCCACTCCGTCTCAATCTCCCTCTACCACTCAGTCTCACTCTCGGAGCCGCTCTCACTTTCCCACTCCCTCTCAATCTCCTACTCCCACCCATTTTCACTCTCGCAGCCACTCTCACTTTCACTCTACCACTTAGTCTCACTCTCGCAGCCAATCTCACTTTCCCAATCCCTCGCAATCTCCCTCTCAAACCAGTCTCACTCTCGCAGCCGCTCTCACTTTCCCACTCCCTCTCAATCTCCCTCTCCCACTAGTCTGACTCTCGCAGCTCCTCTCACTTTCCCACTCCCTCTTAATCTCCCTCTCCAACTCAGTCTCACTCTCGCAGCCCCTCACTTTCCCACTCCCTCTCCAATTCAGTCTTACTCTTGCAGCCCCTCTCACTTTCCCACTCTCTCTCAATCTCCCTCTCCCACTCTGTCTCACTCTCGGAGCCCCACTCACTTTCCCACTTCCTCTCAATCTCCCTCTCCCATTCAGTCTCACTCTCGCAGCCCCTCTCACTTTCCCACACTCTCTCAATCTCCCTCTCCCGCTCACTCTCACTCTCGCAGCCACTCTCACTTTCCCACTCTCTCTCAATCTCCCTCTCCCACTCAGACTCACTCGCGCAGCCCCTCTCACTTTCCAACTCCCTCTCAATCTCCCTCTCCCAGTCAGTCTCAAAGCCCCTCTCACTTTCCCACTCCCTCTCAATCTCCCACTCCAACTCAGTCTCACTCTCGCAGCCCCTCTCACTTTCCCACTCCCTCTCAATCTCCCACTCCCACTCAGTCTCCCTCTCGCAGCCCTCTCACTTTCCCACTACCTCTTAATTTCTCACTCCAACTCAGTCACACTCTCGCAGCCACTCTCACTTTCCGACTCCCTCTCAATCTCCCTCTCCCACTCAGTCTCACTCTCGCAGGCACTCTCACTTTCCCACTCTCTTTAAATCTCCCTCTCCCGCTCAGTCTCACTCTCGCAGCCCCTCTCACTTTCCCACTACCTCTCAATCTCCCTCTCCCACTCCGTCTCAATCTCGCAGCCAGTCTCACTTTCCGACTTCCTGTCAATCTCCCTCACCCACTCAGTCTCACTCTCGCAGCCCCTCGCACTTTCCCAAACCCTCTCAATCTCCCTCTCCCACTCAGTCTCACTCTCGCAGTCCGTCTCAGTTTCCCACTCCCTCTCAATCCCCCTCTCCCATTCAGTCTCACTCTCGCATCCCTCGCACTTTCTAACTTTCTCTCAATTAACCTCTCCCACTCAGTCTCACTCTCGCAGCTCCGCACATCTTCCCACTATCTCGCAATCTCCATCTCCCACTCAGACTCACTCTCGCAGCCACTCTCACTTTCCCACTCTCTCTCAATCTCCATCTCCCACTCAGTCTGACTCTCACAGCCCCTCTCACATTCCCACTTCCTCTCAATCTCCCTCTCCCATTCAGTCTCACTCTCGCAGCCCCTCTCACTTTACCACACTCTCTCAATCTCCCTCTCCCGCTCAGTCTCACTCTCGCAGCCCCTCTCACTTTCCCACTCCCTCTCAATCTCCCTCTCCCAGTCAGTCTCACTCTCGCAGCCACTCTCACTTTCCCACTCTCTCTCAATCTCCCTCTCCCACTCAGTCTCACTCGCGCAGCCCCTCTCACTTTCCCACTCATTCTCAATCTCCCTCTCCCACTTAGTCTCACTCTCGCAGCCCCTCTCACTTTCCAACTCACTCTCAATCTCCCTCTCCCACTCACTCTCGCAGCCCCACGCACTTTCCCACTCCCTCTCAATCTCCCCCTCCCACTCAGTCTCACTTTCGCAGCCACTCTCACGTTCCCACTCCCTCTCAATCTCCCTCACCGACTCAGTCTCACTCTCGCAACCCCTCTCAATTTCCCACTCCCTCTCAATCTCCGTCACCGACTCAGTCTCACTCTCGCAGCCCCTCTCACTTTCCCACTCCCTCTCAATCTCCCTCTCCCACCCAGTCTCACTCTCGCAGCCCCTCGCACTTTCCCACTCCCTCTTAATCTCCCTCTCCAACTCAGTCTCACTCTCGCAGCCCCTCACTTTCCCACTCCCTCTCCAATTCAGTCTTACTCTTGCAACCCCTCTCACTTACCCACTCCCTCTCAATCTCCGCCCCCCATTCAGTCTCACTCTCGCAGCCCCTCCCACTTTCCCAATCCCTCTCAATCTCCCTCTCCCACTCAGTCTCACTCTCGCAGCCACTCTCACTTTTCCACTCCCTCTCAATCTCCCTCTACCACTCAGTCTCACTCTCGGAGCCGCTCTCACTTTCCCACTCCCTCTCAATCTCCTACTCCCACCCATTTTCACTCTCGCAGCCACTCTCACTTTCACTCTACCACTTAGTCTCACTCTCGCAGCCAGTCTCACTTTCCCAATCCCTCGCAATCACCCTCTCCCATCCAGTCTCACTCTCGCAGCCGCTCTCACTTTCCCACTCCCTCTCAATCTCCCGCTCCCACTAGTCTGACTCTCGCAGCTCCTCTCACTTTCCCACTCTCTCTCAATCTCCCTCTCCCACTCTGTCTCAGTCTCGGAGCCCCACTCACTTTCCCACTTCCTCTCAATCGCCCTCTCCCACTCAGTCTCACTCTCGCAGCCCATCTCACTTTCCCACGTCCTCTCAATCTCCCTCTCCCATTCAGTCTCACTCTCGCAGCCCCTCTCACTTTCCCACACTCTCTCAATCTCCCTCTCCCGCTCACTCTCACTCTCGCAGCCACTCTCACTTTCCCACTCTCTCTCAATCTCCCTCTCCCACTCAGACTCACTCGCGCAGCCCCTCTCACTTTCCAACTCCCTCTCAATCTCCCTCTCCCAGTCTGTCTCAAAGCCCCTCTCACTTTCCCACTCCCTCTCAATCTCCCACTCCAACTCAGTCTCACTCTCGCAGCCCCTCACTTTCCCACTCCCTCTCCAATTCAGTCTTACTCTTGCAACCCCTCTCACTTACCCACTCCCTCTCAATCTCCGCCCCCCATTCAGTCTCACTCTCGCAGCCCCTCCCACTTTCCCAATCCCTCTCAATCTCCCTCTCCCACTCAGTCTCACTCTCGCAGCCACTCTCACTTTTCCACTCCCTCTCAATCTCCCTCTACCACTCAGTCTCACTCTCGGAGCCGCTCTCACTTTCCCACTCCCTCTCAATCTCCTACTCCCACCCATTTTCACTCTCGCAGCCACTCTCACTTTCACTCTACCACTTAGTCTCACTCTCGCAGCCAGTCTCACTTTCCCAATCCCTCGCAATCACCCTCTCCCATCCAGTCTCACTCTCGCAGCCGCTCTCACTTTCCCACTCTCTCTCAATCTCCCGCTCCCACTAGTCTGACTCTCGCAGCTCCTCTCACTTTCCCACTCTCTCTCAATCTCCCTCTCCCACTCTGTCTCACTCTCGGAGCCCCACTCACTTTCCCACTTCCTCTCAATCTCCCTCTCTCATTCAGTCTCACTCTCGCAGCCCCTCTCACTTTCCCACACTCTCTCAATCTCCCTCTCCCGCTCACTCTCACTCTCGCAGCCACTCTCACTTTCCCACTCTCTCTCAATCTCCCTCTCCCACTCAGACTCACTCGCGCAGCCCCTCTCACTTTCCAACTCCCTCTCAATCTCCCTCTCCAAGTCAGTCTCAAAGCCCCTCTCACTTTCCCACTCCCTCTCAATCTCCCACTCCAACTCAGTCTCACTCTCGCAGCCCCTCTCACTTTCCCACTCCCTCTCAATCTCCCACTCCCACTCAGTCTCCCTCTCGCAGCCCTCTCACTTTCCCACTACCTCTTAATTTCTCACTCCCACTCAGTCACACTCTCGCAGCCACTCTCACTTTCCGACTCCCTCTCAATCTCCCTCTCCCACTCAGTCTCACTCTCGCAGGCACTCTCACTTTCCCACTCTCTTTAAATCTCCCTCTCCCGCTCAGTCTCACTCTCGCAGCCCCTCTCACTTTCCCACTACCTCTCAATCTCCCTCTCCCACTCCGTCTCAATCTCGCAGCCAGTCTCACTTTCCGACTTCCTGTCAATCTCCCTCACCCACTCAGTCTCACTCTCGCAGCCCCTCGCACTTTCCCAAACCCTCTCAATCTCCCTCTCCCACTCAGTCTCACTCTCGCAGTCCGTCTCAGTTTCCCACTCCCTCTCAATCCCCCTCTCCCATTCAGTCTCACTCTCGCATCCCTCGCACTTTCTAACTTTCTCTCAATTAACCTCTCCCACTCAGTCTCACTCTCGCAGCTCCGCACATCTTCCCACTATCTCGCAATCTCCATCTCCCACTCAGTCTCACTCTCGCAGCCACTCTCACTTTCCCACTCTCTCTCAATCTCCATCTCCCACTCAGTCTGACTCTCACAGCCCCTCTCACATTCCCACTTCCTCTCAATCTCCCTCTCCCATTCAGTCTCACTCTCGCAGCCACTCTCACTTTCCCACTCTCTCTCAATCTCCCTCTCCCACTCAGTCTCACTCGTGCAGCCCCTCTCACTTTCCCACTCATTCTCAATCTCCCTCTCCACTTAGTCTCACTCTCGCAGCCCCTCTCACTTTCCAACTCACTCTCAATCTCCCTCTCCCACTCACTCTCGCAGCCCCTCGCACTTTCCCACTCCCTCTCAATCTCCCCCTCCCACTCAGTCTCACTTTCGCAGCCACTCTCACGTTCCCACTCCCTCTCAATCTTCCTCACCGACTCAGTCTCACTCTCGCAACCCCTCTCACTTTCCCACTCACTCTCAATCTCCGTCACCGACTCAGTCTCACTCTCGCAGCCCCTCTCACTTTCCCACTCCCTCTCAATCTCACTCTCCCACCCAGTCTCACTCTCGCAGCCCCTCGCACTTTCCCACTCCCTCTTAATCTCCCTCTCCAACTCAGTCTCACTCTCGCAGCCCCTCACTTTCCCACTCCCTCTCCAATTCAGTCTTACTCTTGCAACCCCTCTCACTTACCCACTCCCTCTCAATCTCCGCCCCCCATTCAGTCTCACTCTCGCAGCCCCTCCCACTTTCCCAATCCCTCTCAATCTCCCTCTCCCACTCAGTCTCACTCTCGCAGCCACTCTCACTTTTCCACTCCCTCTCAATCTCCCTCTACCACTCAGTCTCACTCTCGGAGCCGCTCTCACTTTCCCACTCCCTCTCAATCTCCTACTCCCACCCATTTTCACTCTCGCAGCCACTCTCACTTTCACTCTACCACTTAGTCTCACTCTCGCAGCCAGTCTCACTTTCCCAATCCCTCGCAATCACCCTCTCCCATCCAGTCTCACTCTCGCAGCCGCTCTCACTTTCCCACTCCCTCTCAATCTCCCGCTCCCACTAGTCTGACTCTCGCAGCTCCTCTCACTTTCCCACTCTCTCTCAATCTCCCTCTCCCACTCTGTCTCACTCTCGGAGCCCCACTCACTTTCCCACTTCCTCTCAATCGCCCTCTCCCACTCAGTCTCACTCTCGCAGCCCATCTCACTTTCCCACGTCCTCTCAATCTCCCTCTCCCATTCAGTCTCACTCTCGCAGCCCCTCTCACTTTCCCACACTCTCTCAATCTCCCTCTCCCGCTCACTCTCACTCTCGCAGCCACTCTCACTTTCCCACTCTCTCTCAATCTCCCTCTCCCACTCAGACTCACTCGCGCAGCCCCTCTCACTTTCCAACTCCCTCTCAATCTCCCTCTCCCAGTCAGTCTCAAAGCCCCTCTCACTTTCCCACTCCCTCTCAATCTCCCACTCCAACTCAGTCTCACTCTCGCAGCCCCTCTCACTTTCCCACTCCCTCTCAATCTCCCACTCCCACTCAGTCTCCCTCTCGCAGCCCTCTCACTTTCCCACTACCTCTTAATTTCTCACTCCCACTCAGTCACACTCTCGCAGCCACTCTCACTTTCCGACTCCCTCTCAATCTCCCTCTCCCACTCAGTCTCACTCTCGCAGGCACTCTCACTTTCCCACTCTCTTTAAATCTCCCTCTCCCGCTCAGTCTCACTCTCGCAGCCCCTCTCACTTTCCCACTCCCTCTCAATCTCCCACTCCCACTCAGTCTCCCTCTCGCAGCCCTCTCACTTTCCCACTACCTCTTAATTTCTCACTCCCACTCAGTCACACTCTCGCAGCCACTCTCACTTTCCGACTCCCTCTCAATCTCCCTCTCCCACTCAGTCTCACTCTCGCAGGCACTCTCACTTTCCCACTCTCTTTAAATCTCCCTCTCCCGCTCAGTCTCACTCTCGCAGCCCCTCTCACTTTCCCACTACCTCTCAATCTCCCTCTCCCACTCCGTCTCAATCTCGCAGCCAGTCTCACTTTCCGACTTCCTGTCAATCTCCCTCACCCACTCAGTCTCACTCTCGCAGCCCCTCGCACTTTCCCAAACCCTCTCAATCTCCCTCTCCCACTCAGTCTCACTCTCGCAGTCCGTCTCAGTTTCCCACTCCCTCTCAATCCCCCTCTCCCATTCAGTCTCACTCTCGCATCCCTCGCACTTTCTAACTTTCTCTCAATTAACCTCTCCCACTCAGTCTCACTCTCGCAGCTCCGCACATCTTCCCACTATCTCGCAATCTCCATCTCCCACTCAGTCTCACTCTCGCAGCCACTCTCACTTTCACTCTACCACTTAGTCTCACTCTCGCAGCCAGTCTCACTTTCCCAATCCCTCGCAATCACCCTCTCCCATCCAGTCTCACTCTCGCAGCCGCTCTCACTTTCCCACTCCCTCTCAATCTCCCGCTCCCACTAGTCTGACTCTCGCAGCTCCTCTCACTTTCCCACTCTCTCTCAATCTCCCTCTCCCACTCTGTCTCACTCTCGGAGCCCCACTCACTTTCCCACTTCCTCTCAATCTCCCTCTCCCATTCAGTCTCACTCTCGCAGCCCCTCTCACTTTCCCACACTCTCTCAATCTCCCTCTCCCGCTCACTCTCACTCTCGCAGCCACTCTCACTTTCCCACTCTCTCTCAATCTCCCTCTCCCACTCAGACTCACTCGCGCAGCCCCTCTCACTTTCCAACTCCCTCTCAATCTCCCTCTCCCACTCAGTCTCAAAGCCCCTCTCACTTTCCCACTCCCACTCAATCTCCCACTCCAACTCAGTCTCACTCTCGCAGCCCCTCTCACTTTCCCACTCCCTCTCAATCTCCCACTCCCACTCAGTCTCCCTCTCGCAGCCCTCTCACTTTCCCACTACCTCTTAATTTCTCACTCCCACTCAGTCACACTCTCGCAGCCACTCTCACTTTCCGACTCCCTCTCAATCTCCCTCTCCCACTCAGTCTCACTCTCGCAGGCACTCTCACTTTCCCACTCTCTTTAAATCTCCCTCTCCCGCTCAGTCTCACTCTCGCAGCCCCTCTCACTTTCCCACTACCTCTCAATCTCCCTCTCCCACTCCGTCTCAATCTCGCAGCCAGTCTCACTTTCCGACTTCCTGTCAATCTCCCTCACCCACTCAGTCTCACTCTCGCAGCCCCTCGCACTTTCCCAAACCCTCTCAATCTCCCTCTCCCACTCAGTCTCACTCTCGCAGTCCGTCTCAGTTTCCCACTCCCTCTCAATCCCCCTCTCCCATTCAGTCTCACTCTCGCATCCCTCGCACTTTCTAACTTTCTCTCAATTAACCTCTCCCACTCAGTCTCACTCTCGCAGCTCCGCACATCTTCCCACTATCTCGCAATCTCCATCTCCCACTCAGTCTCACTCTCGCAGCCACTCTCACTTTCCCACTCTCTCTCAATCTCCATCTCCCACTCAGTCTGACTCTCACAGCCCCTCTCACATTCCCACTTCCTCTCAATCTCCCTCTCCCATTCAGTCTCACTCTCGCAGCCACTCTCACTTTCCCACTCTCTCTCAATCTCCCTCTCCCACTCAGTCTCACTCGCGCAGCCCCTCTCACTTTCCCACTCATTCTCAATCTCCCTCTCCACTTAGTCTCACTCTCGCAGCCCCTCTCACTTTCCAACTCACTCTCAATCTCCCTCTCCCACTCACTCTCGCAGCCCCTCTCACTTTCCCACTCCCTCTCAATCTCCCACTCCCACTCAGTCTCCCTCTCGCAGCCCTCTCACTTTCCCACTACCTCTTAATTTCTCACTCCCACTCAGTCACACTCTCGCAGCCACTCTCACTTTCCGACTCCCTCTCAATCTCCCTCTCCCACTCAGTCTCACTCTCGCAGGCACTCTCACTTTCCCACTACCTCTCAATCTCCCTCTCCCACTCCGTCTCAATCACGCAGCCAGTCTCACTTTCCGACTTCCTCTCAATCTCCCTCACCCACTCAGTCTCAATCTCGCAGTCCCTCTCACTTTCCCAATCTCTCTCAATCTCCCTCTCCCACTCAGTCACACTCTCGCATCCCTCGCACTTTCTAACTCTCTCTCAATTAACCTCTCCCACTCAGTCTCACTCTCGCAGCTCCGCACATATTCCCACTATCTCACAATCTCCCTCTGCCACTCAGTCTCACTCTCGCAGGCACTCTCACTTTCCCACTCCATCTCGCACTCAGTCTCACACTCGCAGCTCCTCTCATTTACCCACTCCCTGTCAATCTCCCTCTCCCACCCAGTCACACTCTCGCAGCCCCTCTCAGTTTCCCACTCAATCTCGAACTCCCTCTCCCACTCAGTCCCACTCTCGCAGCCCCTCTCACATTCCCACTTCCTCTCAATCTCCCTCTCCAACACAGTCTCACTCTCGCAGCCCATCTCACTTTCCCACTTCCTCTCAATCTCAACCTCCCATTCAGTCTCACACTCGCAGCCCCTCTCACTTTCCCACTCCCTCTCAATCTCCCTCTCCCAGTCAGTCTCACTCTCGCAGCCACTCTCACTTTCCCACTTCCACTCAATCTCAATCTCCCATTCAGTCTCACTCTCGCAGCCCCTCTCACTTTCCCACTCCCTCTCAATCTCCCTCTCCCAGTCAGTCTCACTCTCGTAGCCACTCTCACTTTCCCACTCTCTCTCAATCTCCCTCTCCCACTGTCTCACTCTCGCAGCCACTCTCACTTTCCCACTCTCTCTCAAACTCCCTCTCCCACTCAGTCTGACTCTCGCAGCCCCTCTCACATTCCCTCTTCCTCTCAATCTCCCTATCCAACACAGTCTCACTCTCGCAGCCCCTCTCACTTTACCACACTCTCTCAATCTCCCTCTCCCACTTAGTCTCACTCTCGCAGCCCCTCTCACTTTCCAACTCACTCTCAATCTCCCTCTCCCACTCACTCTCGCAGCCCCTCGCACTTTCCCACTCCCTCTCAATCTCCCCCTCCCACTCAGTCTCACTTTCGCAGCCACTCTCACGTTCCCACTCCCTCTCAATCTCCCTCACCGACTCAGTCTCACTCTCGCAACCCCTCTCACTTTCCCACTCCCTCTCAATCTCCGTCACCGACTCAGTCTCACTCTCGCAGCCCCTCTCACTTTCCCACTCCCTCTCAATCTCCCTCTCCCACCCAGTCTCACTCTCGCAGCCCCTCGCACTTTCCCACTCCCTCTTAATCTCCCTCTCCAACTCAGTCTCACTCTCGCAGCCCCTCACTTTCCCACTCCCTCTCCAATTCAGTCTTACTCTTGCAACCCCTCTCACTTACCCACTCCCTCTCAATCTCCGCCCCCCATTCAGTCTCACTCTCGCAGCCCCTCCCACTTTCCCAATCCCTCTCAATCTCCCTCTCCCACTCAGTCTCACTCTCGCAGCCACTCTCACTTTTCCACTCCCTCTCAATCTCCCTCTACCACTCAGTCTCACTCTCGGAGCCGCTCTCACTTTCCCACTCCCTCTCAATCTCCTACTCCCACCCATTTTCACTCTCGCAGCCACTCTCACTTTCACTCTACCACTTAGTCTCACTCTCGCAGCCAGTCTCACTTTCCCAATCCCTCGCAATCACCCTCTCCCATCCAGTCTCACTCTCGCAGCCGCTCTCACTTTCCCACTCTCTCTCAATCTCCCGCTCCCACTAGTCTGACTCTCGCAGCTCCTCTCACTTTCCCACTCTCTCTCAATCTCCCTCTCCCACTCTGTCTCACTCTCGGAGCCCCACTCACTTTCCCACTTCCTCTCAATCTCCCTCTCTCATTCAGTCTCACTCTCGCAGCCCCTCTCACTTTCCCACACTCTCTCAATCTCCCTCTCCCGCTCACTCTCACTCTCGCAGCCACTCTCACTTTCCCACTCTCTCTCAATCTCCCTCTCCCACTCAGACTCACTCGCGCAGCCCCTCTCACTTTCCAACTCCCTCTCAATCTCCCTCTCCCAGTCAGTCTCAAAGCCCCTCTCACTTTCCCACTCCCTCTCAATCTCCCACTCCAACTCAGTCTCACTCTCGCAGCCCCTCTCACTTTCCCACTCCCTCTCAATCTCCCACTCCCACTCAGTCTCCCTCTCGCAGCCCTCTCACTTTCCCACTACCTCTTAATTTCTCACTCCCACTCAGTCACACTCTCGCAGCCACTCTCACTTTCCGACTCCCTCTCAATCTCCCTCTCCCACTCAGTCTCACTCTCGCAGGCACTCTCACTTTCCCACTCTCTTTAAATCTCCCTCTCCCGCTCAGTCTCACTCTCGCAGCCCCTCTCACTTTCCCACTACCTCTCAATCTCCCTCTCCCACTCCGTCTCAATCTCGCAGCCAGTCTCACTTTCCGACTTCCTGTCAATCTCCCTCACCCACTCAGTCTCACTCTCGCAGCCCCTCGCACTTTCCCAAACCCTCTCAATCTCCCTCTCCCACTCAGTCTCACTCTCGCAGTCCGTCTCAGTTTCCCACTCCCTCTCAATCCCCCTCTCCCATTCAGTCTCACTCTCGCATCCCTCGCACTTTCTAACTTTCTCTCAATTAACCTCTCCCACTCAGTCTCACTCTCGCAGCTCCGCACATCTTCCCACTATCTCGCAATCTCCATCTCCCACTCAGTCTCACTCTCGCAGCCACTCTCACTTTCCCACTCTCTCTCAATCTCCATCTCCCACTCAGTCTGACTCTCACAGCCCCTCTCACATTCCCACTTCCTCTCAATCTCCCTCTCCCATTCAGTCTCACTCTCGCAGCCACTCTCACTTTCCCACTCTCTCTCAATCTCCCTCTCCCACTCAGTCTCACTCGTGCAGCCCCTCTCACTTTCCCACTCATTCTCAATCTCCCTCTCCACTTAGTCTCACTCTCGCAGCCCCTCTCACTTTCCAACTCACTCTCAATCTCCCTCTCCCACTCACTCTCGCAGCCCCTCGCACTTTCCCACTCCCTCTCAATCTCCCCCTCCCACTCAGTCTCACTTTCGCAGCCACTCTCACGTTCCCACTCCCTCTCAATCTTCCTCACCGACTCAGTCTCACTCTCGCAACCCCTCTCACTTTCCCACTCACTCTCAATCTCCGTCACCGACTCAGTCTCACTCTCGCAGCCCCTCTCACTTTCCCACTCCCTCTCAATCTCCCTCTCCCACCCAGTCTCACTCTCGCAGCCCCTCGCACTTTCCCACTCCCTCTTAATCTCCCTCTCCAACTCAGTCTCACTCTCGCAGCCCCTCACTTTCCCACTCCCTCTCCAATTCAGTCTTACTCTTGCAACCCCTCTCACTTACCCACTCCCTCTCAATCTCCGCCCCCCATTCAGTCTCACTCTCGCAGCCCCTCCCACTTTCCCAATCCCTCTCAATCTCCCTCTCCCACTCAGTCTCACTCTCGCAGCCACTCTCACTTTTCCACTCCCTCTCAATCTCCCTCTACCACTCAGTCTCACTCTCGGAGCCGCTCTCACTTTCCCACTCCCTCTCAATCTCCTACTCCCACCCATTTTCACTCTCGCAGCCACTCTCACTTTCACTCTACCACTTAGTCTCACTCTCGCAGCCAGTCTCACTTTCCCAATCCCTCGCAATCACCCTCTCCCATCCAGTCTCACTCTCGCAGCCGCTCTCACTTTCCCACTCCCTCTCAATCTCCCGCTCCCACTAGTCTGACTCTCGCAGCTCCTCTCACTTTCCCACTCTCTCTCAATCTCCCTCTCCCACTCTGTCTCACTCTCGGAGCCCCACTCACTTTCCCACTTCCTCTCAATCGCCCTCTCCCACTCAGTCTCACTCTCGCAGCCCATCTCACTTTCCCACGTCCTCTCAATCTCCCTCTCCCATTCAGTCTCACTCTCGCAGCCCCTCTCACTTTCCCACACTCTCTCAATCTCCCTCTCCCGCTCACTCTCACTCTCGCAGCCACTCTCACTTTCCCACTCTCTCTCAATCTCCCTCTCCCACTCAGACTCACTCGCGCAGCCCCTCTCACTTTCCAACTCCCTCTCAATCTCCCTCTCCCAGTCAGTCTCAAAGCCCCTCTCACTTTCCCACTCCCTCTCAATCTCCCACTCCAACTCAGTCTCACTCTCGCAGCCCCTCTCACTTTCCCACTCCCTCTCAATCTCCCACTCCCACTCAGTCTCCCTCTCGCAGCCCTCTCACTTTCCCACTACCTCTTAATTTCTCACTCCCACTCAGTCACACTCTCGCAGCCACTCTCACTTTCCGACTCCCTCTCAATCTCCCTCTCCCACTCAGTCTCACTCTCGCAGGCACTCTCACTTTCCCACTCTCTTTAAATCTCCCTCTCCCGCTCAGTCTCACTCTCGCAGCCCCTCTCACTTTCCCACTCCCTCTCAATCTCCCACTCCCACTCAGTCTCCCTCTCGCAGCCCTCTCACTTTCCCACTACCTCTTAATTTCTCACTCCCACTCAGTCACACTCTCGCAGCCACTCTCACTTTCCGACTCCCTCTCAATCTCCCTCTCCCACTCAGTCTCACTCTCGCAGGCACTCTCACTTTCCCACTCTCTTTAAATCTCCCTCTCCCGCTCAGTCTCACTCTCGCAGCCCCTCTCACTTTCCCACTACCTCTCAATCTCCCTCTCCCACTCCGTCTCAATCTCGCAGCCAGTCTCACTTTCCGACTTCCTGTCAATCTCCCTCACCCACTCAGTCTCACTCTCGCAGCCCCTCGCACTTTCCCAAACCCTCTCAATCTCCCTCTCCCACTCAGTCTCACTCTCGCAGTCCGTCTCAGTTTCCCACTCCCTCTCAATCCCCCTCTCCCATTCAGTCTCACTCTCGCATCCCTCGCACTTTCTAACTTTCTCTCAATTAACCTCTCCCACTCAGTCTCACTCTCGCAGCTCCGCACATCTTCCCACTATCTCGCAATCTCCATCTCCCACTCAGTCTCACTCTCGCAGCCACTCTCACTTTCACTCTACCACTTAGTCTCACTCTCGCAGCCAGTCTCACTTTCCCAATCCCTCGCAATCACCCTCTCCCATCCAGTCTCACTCTCGCAGCCGCTCTCACTTTCCCACTCCCTCTCAATCTCCCGCTCCCACTAGTCTGACTCTCGCAGCTCCTCTCACTTTCCCACTCTCTCTCAATCTCCCTCTCCCACTCTGTCTCACTCTCGGAGCCCCACTCACTTTCCCACTTCCTCTCAATCTCCCTCTCCCATTCAGTCTCACTCTCGCAGCCCCTCTCACTTTCCCACACTCTCTCAATCTCCCTCTCCCGCTCACTCTCACTCTCGCAGCCACTCTCACTTTCCCACTCTCTCTCAATCTCCCTCTCCCACTCAGACTCACTCGCGCAGCCCCTCTCACTTTCCAACTCCCTCTCAATCTCCCTCTCCCACTCAGTCTCAAAGCCCCTCTCACTTTCCCACTCCCACTCAATCTCCCACTCCAACTCAGTCTCACTCTCGCAGCCCCTCTCACTTTCCCACTCCCTCTCAATCTCCCACTCCCACTCAGTCTCCCTCTCGCAGCCCTCTCACTTTCCCACTACCTCTTAATTTCTCACTCCCACTCAGTCACACTCTCGCAGCCACTCTCACTTTCCGACTCCCTCTCAATCTCCCTCTCCCACTCAGTCTCACTCTCGCAGGCACTCTCACTTTCCCACTCTCTTTAAATCTCCCTCTCCCGCTCAGTCTCACTCTCGCAGCCCCTCTCACTTTCCCACTACCTCTCAATCTCCCTCTCCCACTCCGTCTCAATCTCGCAGCCAGTCTCACTTTCCGACTTCCTGTCAATCTCCCTCACCCACTCAGTCTCACTCTCGCAGCCCCTCGCACTTTCCCAAACCCTCTCAATCTCCCTCTCCCACTCAGTCTCACTCTCGCAGTCCGTCTCAGTTTCCCACTCCCTCTCAATCCCCCTCTCCCATTCAGTCTCACTCTCGCATCCCTCGCACTTTCTAACTTTCTCTCAATTAACCTCTCCCACTCAGTCTCACTCTCGCAGCTCCGCACATCTTCCCACTATCTCGCAATCTCCATCTCCCACTCAGTCTCACTCTCGCAGCCACTCTCACTTTCCCACTCTCTCTCAATCTCCATCTCCCACTCAGTCTGACTCTCACAGCCCCTCTCACATTCCCACTTCCTCTCAATCTCCCTCTCCCATTCAGTCTCACTCTCGCAGCCACTCTCACTTTCCCACTCTCTCTCAATCTCCCTCTCCCACTCAGTCTCACTCGCGCAGCCCCTCTCACTTTCCCACTCATTCTCAATCTCCCTCTCCACTTAGTCTCACTCTCGCAGCCCCTCTCACTTTCCAACTCACTCTCAATCTCCCTCTCCCACTCACTCTCGCAGCCCCTCGCACTTTCCCACTCCCTCTCAATCTCCCCCTCCCACTCAGTCTCACTTTCGCAGCCACTCTCACGTTCCCACTCCCTCTCAATCTCCCTCACCGACTCAGTCTCACTCTCGCAACCCCTCTCACTTTCCCACTCCCTCTCAATCTCCGTCACCGACTCAGTCTCACTCTCGCAGCCCCTCTCACTTTCCCACTCCCTCTCAATCTCCCTCTCCCACCCAGTCTCACTCTCGCAGCCCCTCGCACTTTCCCACTCCCTCTTAATCTCCCTCTCCAACTCAGTCTCACTCTCGCAGCCCCTCACTTTCCCACTCCCTCTCCAATTCAGTCTTACTCTTGCAACCCCTCTCACTTACCCACTCCCTCTCAATCTCCGCCCCCCATTCAGTCTCACTCTCGCAGCCCCTCCCACTTTCCCAATCCCTCTCAATCTCCCTCTCCCACTCAGTCTCACTCTCGCAGCCACTCTCACTTTTCCACTCCCTCTCAATCTCCCTCTACCACTCAGTCTCACTCTCGGAGCCGCTCTCACTTTCCCACTCCCTCTCAATCTCCTACTCCCACCCATTTTCACTCTCGCAGCCACTCTCACTTTCACTCTACCACTTAGTCTCACTCTCGCAGCCAGTCTCACTTTCCCAATCCCTCGCAATCACCCTCTCCCATCCAGTCTCACTCTCGCAGCCGCTCTCACTTTCCCACTCCCTCTCAATCTCCCGCTCCCACTAGTCTGACTCTCGCAGCTCCTCTCACTTTCCCACTCTCTCTCAATCTCCCTCTCCCACTCTGTCTCACTCTCGGAGCCCCACTCACTTTCCCACTTCCTCTCAATCGCCCTCTCCCACTCAGTCTCACTCTCGCAGCCCATCTCACTTTCCCACGTCCTCTCAATCTCCCTCTCCCATTCAGTCTCACTCTCGCAGCCCCTCTCACTTTCCCACACTCTCTCAATCTCCCTCTCCCGCTCACTCTCACTCTCGCAGCCACTCTCACTTTCCCACTCTCTCTCAATCTCCCTCTCCCACTCAGACTCACTCGCGCAGCCCCTCTCACTTTCCAACTCCCTCTCAATCTCCCTCTCCCAGTCAGTCTCAAAGCCCCTCTCACTTTCCCACTCCCTCTCAATCTCCCACTCCAACTCAGTCTCACTCTCGCAGCCCCTCTCACTTTCCCACTCCCTCTCAATCTCCCACTCCCACTCAGTCTCCCTCTCGCAGCCCTCTCACTTTCCCACTACCTCTTAATTTCTCACTCCCACTCAGTCACACTCTCGCAGCCACTCTCACTTTCCGACTCCCTCTCAATCTCCCTCTCCCACTCAGTCTCACTCTCGCAGGCACTCTCACTTTCCCACTCTCTTTAAATCTCCCTCTCCCGCTCAGTCTCACTCTCGCAGCCCCTCTCACTTTCCCACTCCCTCTCAATCTCCCACTCCCACTCAGTCTCCCTCTCGCAGCCCTCTCACTTTCCCACTACCTCTTAATTTCTCACTCCCACTCAGTCACACTCTCGCAGCCACTCTCACTTTCCGACTCCCTCTCAATCTCCCTCTCCCACTCAGTCTCACTCTCGCAGGCACTCTCACTTTCCCACTCTCTTTAAATCTCCCTCTCCCGCTCAGTCTCACTCTCGCAGCCCCTCTCACTTTCCCACTACCTCTCAATCTCCCTCTCCCACTCCGTCTCAATCTCGCAGCCAGTCTCACTTTCCGACTTCCTGTCAATCTCCCTCACCCACTCAGTCTCACTCTCGCAGCCCCTCGCACTTTCCCAAACCCTCTCAATCTCCCTCTCCCACTCAGTCTCACTCTCGCAGTCCGTCTCAGTTTCCCACTCCCTCTCAATCCCCCTCTCCCATTCAGTCTCACTCTCGCATCCCTCGCACTTTCTAACTTTCTCTCAATTAACCTCTCCCACTCAGTCTCACTCTCGCAGCTCCGCACATCTTCCCACTATCTCGCAATCTCCATCTCCCACTCAGTCTCACTCTCGCAGCCACTCTCACTTTCACTCTACCACTTAGTCTCACTCTCGCAGCCAGTCTCACTTTCCCAATCCCTCGCAATCACCCTCTCCCATCCAGTCTCACTCTCGCAGCCGCTCTCACTTTCCCACTCCCTCTCAATCTCCCGCTCCCACTAGTCTGACTCTCGCAGCTCCTCTCACTTTCCCACTCTCTCTCAATCTCCCTCTCCCACTCTGTCTCACTCTCGGAGCCCCACTCACTTTCCCACTTCCTCTCAATCTCCCTCTCCCATTCAGTCTCACTCTCGCAGCCCCTCTCACTTTCCCACACTCTCTCAATCTCCCTCTCCCGCTCACTCTCACTCTCGCAGCCACTCTCACTTTCCCACTCTCTCTCAATCTCCCTCTCCCACTCAGACTCACTCGCGCAGCCCCTCTCACTTTCCAACTCCCTCTCAATCTCCCTCTCCCACTCAGTCTCAAAGCCCCTCTCACTTTCCCACTCCCTCTCAATCTCCCACTCCAACTCAGTCTCACTCTCGCAGCCCCTCTCACTTTCCCACTCCCTCTCAATCTCCCACTCCCACTCAGTCTCCCTCTCGCAGCCCTCTCACTTTCCCACTACCTCTTAATTTCTCACTCCCACTCAGTCACACTCTCGCAGCCACTCTCACTTTCCGACTCCCTCTCAATCTCCCTCTCCCACTCAGTCTCACTCTCGCAGGCACTCTCACTTTCCCACTCTCTTTAAATCTCCCTCTCCCGCTCAGTCTCACTCTCGCAGCCCCTCTCACTTTCCCACTACCTCTCAATCTCCCTCTCCCACTCCGTCTCAATCTCGCAGCCAGTCTCACTTTCCGACTTCCTGTCAATCTCCCTCACCCACTCAGTCTCACTCTCGCAGCCCCTCGCACTTTCCCAAACACTCTCAATCTCCCTCTCCCACTCAGTCTCACTCTCGCAGTCCGTCTCAGTTTCCCACTCCCTCTCAATCCCCCTCTCCCATTCAGTCTCACTCTCGCATCCCTCGCACTTTCTAACTTTCTCTCAATTAACCTCTCCCACTCAGTCTCACTCTCGCAGCTCCGCACATCTTCCCACTATCTCGCAATCTCCATCTCCCACTCAGTCTCACTCTCGCAGCCACTCTCACTTTCCCACTCTCTCTCAATCTCCATCTCCCACTCAGTCTGACTCTCACAGCCCCTCTCACATTCCCACTTCCTCTCAATCTCCCTCTCCCACTCAGTCTCACTCTCGCAGCCACTCTCACTTTCCCACTCTCTCTCAATCTCCCTCTCCCACTCAGTCTCACTCGCGCAGCCCCTCTCACTTTCCCACTCATTCTCAATCTCCCTCTCCACTTAGTCTCACTCTCGCAGCCCCTCTCACTTTCCAACTCACTCTCAATCTCCCTCTCCCACTCACTCTCGCAGCCCCTCGCACTTTCCCACTCCCTCTCAATCTCCCCCTCCCACTCAGTCTCACTTTCGCAGCCACTCTCACGTTCCCACTCCCTCTCAATCTCCCTCACCGACTCAGTCTCACTCTCGCAACCCCTCTCACTTTCCCACTCCCTCTCAATCTCCGTCACCGACTCAGTCTCACTCTCGCAGCCCCTCTCACTTTCCCACTCCCTCTCAATCTCCCTCTCCCACCCAGTCTCACTCTCGCAGCCCCTCGCACTTTCCCACTCCCTCTTAATCTCCCTCTCCAACTCAGTCTCACTCTCGCAGCCCCTCACTTTCCCACTCCCTCTCCAATTCAGTCTTACTCTTGCAACCCCTCTCACTTACCCACTCCCTCTCAATCTCCGCCCCCCATTCAGTCTCACTCTCGCAGCCCCTCCCACTTTCCCAATCCCTCTCAATCTCCCTCTCCCACTCAGTCTCACTCTCGCAGCCACTCTCACTTTTCCACTCCCTCTCAATCTCCCTCTACCACTCAGTCTCACTCTCGGAGCCGCTCTCACTTTCCCACTCCCTCTCAATCTCCTACTCCCACCCATTTTCACTCTCGCAGCCACTCTCACTTTCACTCTACCACTTAGTCTCACTCTCGCAGCCAGTCTCACTTTCCCAATCCCTCGCAATCACCCTCTCCCATCCAGTCTCACTCTCGCAGCCGCTCTCACTTTCCCACTCCCTCTCAATCTCCCGCTCCCACTAGTCTGACTCTCGCAGCTCCTCTCACTTTCCCACTCTCTCTCAATCTCCCTCTCCCACTCTGTCTCACTCTCGGAGCCCCACTCACTTTCCCACTTCCTCTCAATCGCCCTCTCCCACTCAGTCTCACTCTCGCAGCCCATCTCACTTTCCCACGTCCTCTCAATCTCCCTCTCCCATTCAGTCTCACTCTCGCAGCCCCTCTCACTTTCCCACACTCTCTCAATCTCCCTCTCCCGCTCACTCTCACTCTCGCAGCCACTCTCACTTTCCCACTCTCTCTCAATCTCCCTCTCCCACTCAGACTCACTCGCGCAGCCCCTCTCACTTTCCAACTCCCTCTCAATCTCCCTCTCCCAGTCAGTCTCAAAGCCCCTCTCACTTTCCCACTCCCTCTCAATCTCCCACTCCAACTCAGTCTCACTCTCGCAGCCCCTCTCACTTTCCCACTCCCTCTCAATCTCCCACTCCCACTCAGTCTCCCTCTCGCAGCCCTCTCACTTTCCCACTACCTCTTAATTTCTCACTCCCACTCAGTCACACTCTCGCAGCCACTCTCACTTTCCGACTCCCTCTCAATCTCCCTCTCCCACTCAGTCTCACTCTCGCAGGCACTCTCACTTTCCCACTCTCTTTAAATCTCCCTCTCCCGCTCAGTCTCACTCTCGCAGCCCCTCTCACTTTCCCACTCCCTCTCAATCTCCCACTCCCACTCAGTCTCCCTCTCGCAGCCCTCTCACTTTCCCACTACCTCTTAATTTCTCACTCCCACTCAGTCACACTCTCGCAGCCACTCTCACTTTCCGACTCCCTCTCAATCTCCCTCTCCCACTCAGTCTCACTCTCGCAGGCACTCTCACTTTCCCACTCTCTTTAAATCTCCCTCTCCCGCTCAGTCTCACTCTCGCAGCCCCTCTCACTTTCCCACTACCTCTCAATCTCCCTCTCCCACTCCGTCTCAATCTCGCAGCCAGTCTCACTTTCCGACTTCCTGTCAATCTCCCTCACCCACTCAGTCTCACTCTCGCAGCCCCTCGCACTTTCCCAAACCCTCTCAATCTCCCTCTCCCACTCAGTCTCACTCTCGCAGTCCGTCTCAGTTTCCCACTCCCTCTCAATCCCCCTCTCCCATTCAGTCTCACTCTCGCATCCCTCGCACTTTCTAACTTTCTCTCAATTAACCTCTCCCACTCAGTCTCACTCTCGCAGCTCCGCACATCTTCCCACTATCTCGCAATCTCCATCTCCCACTCAGTCTCACTCTCGCAGCCACTCTCACTTTCACTCTACCACTTAGTCTCACTCTCGCAGCCAGTCTCACTTTCCCAATCCCTCGCAATCACCCTCTCCCATCCAGTCTCACTCTCGCAGCCGCTCTCACTTTCCCACTCCCTCTCAATCTCCCGCTCCCACTAGTCTGACTCTCGCAGCTCCTCTCACTTTCCCACTCTCTCTCAATCTCCCTCTCCCACTCTGTCTCACTCTCGGAGCCCCACTCACTTTCCCACTTCCTCTCAATCTCCCTCTCCCATTCAGTCTCACTCTCGCAGCCCCTCTCACTTTCCCACACTCTCTCAATCTCCCTCTCCCGCTCACTCTCACTCTCGCAGCCACTCTCACTTTCCCACTCTCTCTCAATCTCCCTCTCCCACTCAGACTCACTCGCGCAGCCCCTCTCACTTTCCAACTCCCTCTCAATCTCCCTCTCCCAGTCAGTCTCAAAGCCCCTCTCACTTTCCCACTCCCTCTCAATCTCCCACTCCAACTCAGTCTCACTCTCGCAGCCCCTCTCACTTTCCCACTCCCTCTCAATCTCCCACTCCCACTCAGTCTCCCTCTCGCAGCCCTCTCACTTTCCCACTACCTCTTAATTTCTCACTCCCACTCAGTCACACTCTCGCAGCCACTCTCACTTTCCGACTCCCTCTCAATCTCCCTCTCCCACTCAGTCTCACTCTCGCAGGCACTCTCACTTTCCCACTCTCTTTAAATCTCCCTCTCCCGCTCAGTCTCACTCTCGCAGCCCCTCTCACTTTCCCACTACCTCTCAATCTCCCTCTCCCACTCCGTCTCAATCTCGCAGCCAGTCTCACTTTCCGACTTCCTGTCAATCTCCCTCACCCACTCAGTCTCACTCTCGCAGCCCCTCGCACTTTCCCAAACCCTCTCAATCTCCCTCTCCCACTCAGTCTCACTCTCGCAGTCCGTCTCAGTTTCCCACTCCCTCTCAATCCCCCTCTCCCATTCAGTCTCACTCTCGCATCCCTCGCACTTTCTAACTTTCTCTCAATTAACCTCTCCCACTCAGTCTCACTCTCGCAGCTCCGCACAACTTCCCACTATCTCGCAATCTCCATCTCCCACTCAGTCTCACTCTCGCAGCCACTCTCACTTTCCCACTCTCTCTCAATCTCCATCTCCCACTCAGTCTGACTCTCACAGCCCCTCTCACATTCCCACTTCCTCTCAATCTCCCTCTCCCATTCAGTCTCACTCTCGCAGCCACTCTCACTTTCCCACTCTCTCTCAATCTCCCTCTCCCACTCAGTCTCACTCGTGCAGCCCCTCTCACTTTCCCACTCATTCTCAATCTCCCTCTCCCACTTAGTCTCACTCTCGCAGCCCCTCTCACTTTCCAACTCACTCTCAATCTCCCTCTCCCACTCACTCTCGCAGCCCCTCGCACTTTCCCACTCCCTCTCAATCTCCCCCTCCCACTCAGTCTCACTTTCGCAGCCACTCTCACGTTCCCACTCCCTCTCAATCTCCCTCACCGACTCAGTCTCACTCTCGCAACCCCTCTCACTTTCCCACTCCCTCTCAATCTCCGTCACCGACTCAGTCTCACTCTCGCAGCCCCTCTCACTTTCCCACTCCCTCTCAATCTCCCTCTCCCACCCAGTCTCACTCTCGCAGCCCCTCGCACTTTCCCACTCCCTCTTAATCTCCCTCTCCAACTCAGTCTCACTCTCGCAGCCCCTCACTTTCCCACTCCCTCTCCAATTCAGTCTTACTCTTGCAACCCCTCTCACTTACCCACTCCCTCTCAATCTCCGCCCCCCATTCAGTCTCACTCTCGCAGCCCCTCCCACTTTCCCAATCCCTCTCAATCTCCCTCTCCCACTCAGTCTCACTCTCGCAGCCACTCTCACTTTTCCACACCCTCTCAATCTCCCTCTACCACTCAGTCTCACTCTCGGAGCCGCTCTCACTTTCCCACTCCCTCTCAATCTCCTACTCCCACCCATTTTCACTCTCGCAGCCACTCTCACTTTCACTCTACCACTTAGTCTCACTCTCGCAGCCAGTCTCACTTTCCCAATCCCTCGCAATCACCCTCTCCCATCCAGTCTCACTCTCGCAGCCGCTCTCACTTTCCCACTCCCTCTCAATCTCCCGCTCCCACTAGTCTGACTCTCGCAGCTCCTCTCACTTTCCCACTCTCTCTCAATCTCCCTCTCCCACTCTGTCTCACTCTCGGAGCCCCACTCACTTTCCCACTTCCTCTCAATCGCCCTCTCCCACTCAGTCTCACTCTCGCAGCCCATCTCACTTTCCCACGTCCTCTCAATCTCCCTCTCCCATTCAGTCTCACTCTCGCAGTCCCTCTAACTTTCCCACACTCTCTCAATCTCCCTCTCCCGCTCACTCTCACTCTCGCAGCCACTCTCACTTTCCCACTCTCTCTCAATCTCCCTCTCCCACTCAGACTCACTCGCGCAGCCCCTCTCACTTTCCAACTCCCTCTCAATCTCCCTCTCCCACTCAGTCTCAAAGCCCCTCTCACTTTCCCACTCCCTCTCAATCTCCCACTCCAACTCAGTCTCACTCTCGCAGCCCCTCTCACTTTCCCACTCCCTCTCAATCTCCCACTCCCACTCAGTCTCCCTCTCGCAGCCCTCTCACTTTCCCACTACCTCTTAATTTCTCACTCCCACTCAGTCACACTCTCGCAGCCACTCTCACTTTCCGACTCCCTCTCAATCTCCCACTCCCACTCAGTCTCCCTCTCGCAGCCCTCTCACTTTCCCACTACCTCTTAATTTCTCACTCCCACTCAGTCACACTCTCGCAGCCACTCTCACTTTCCGACTCCCTCTCAATCTCCCTCTCCCACTCAGTCTCACTCTCGCAGGCACTCTCACTTTCCCACTCTCTTTAAATCTCCCTCTCCCGCTCAGTCTCACTCTCGCAGCCCCTCTCACTTTCCCACTACCTCTCAATCTCCCTCTCCCACTCCGTCTCAATCTCGCAGCCAGTCTCACTTTCCGACTTCCTGTCAATCTCCCTCACCCACTCAGTCTCACTCTCGCAGCCCCTCGCACTTTCCCAAACCCTCTCAATCTCCCTCTCCCACTCAGTCTCACTCTCGCAGTCCGTCTCAGTTTCCCACTCCCTCTCAATCCCCCTCTCCCATTCAGTCTCACTCTCGCATCCCTCGCACTTTCTAACTTTCTCTCAATTAACCTCTCCCACTCAGTCTCACTCTCGCAGCTCCGCACATCTTCCCACTATCTCGCAATCTCCATCTCCCACTCAGTCTCACTCTCGCAGCCACTCTCACTTTCCCACTCTCTCTCAATCTCCATCTCCCACTCAGTCTGACTCTCACAGCCCCTCTCACATTCCCACTTCCTCTCAATCTCCCTCTCCCATTCAGTCTCACTCTCGCAGCCCCTCTCACTTTACCACACTCTCTCAATCTCCCTCTCCCGCTCAGTCTCACTCTCGCAGCCCCTCTCACTTTCCCACTCCCTCTCAATCTCCCTCTCCCAGTCAGTCTCACTCTCGCAGCCACTCTCACTTTCCCACTCTCTCTCAATCTCCCTCTCCCACTCAGTCTCACTCTCGCAGCCCATCTCACTTTCCCACGTCCTCTCAATCTCCCTCTCCCATTCAGTCTCACTCTCGCAGTCCCTCTAACTTTCCCACACTCTCTCAATCTCCCTCTCCCGCTCACTCTCACTCTCGCAGCCACTCTCACTTTCCCACTCTCTCTCAATCTCCCTCTCCCACTCAGACTCACTCGCGCAGCCCCTCTCACTTTCCAACTCCCTCTCAATCTCCCTCTCCCACTCAGTCTCAAAGCCCCTCTCACTTTCCCACTCCCTCTCAATCTCCCACTCCAACTCAGTCTCACTCTCGCAGCCCCTCTCACTTTCCCACTCCCTCTCAATCTCCCACTCCCACTCAGTCTCCCTCTCGCAGCCCTCTCACTTTCCCACTACCTCTTAATTTCTCACTCCCACTCAGTCACACTCTCGCAGCCACTCTCACTTTCCGACTCCCTCTCAATCTCCCACTCCCACTCAGTCTCCCTCTCGCAGCCCTCTCACTTTCCCACTACCTCTTAATTTCTCACTCCCACTCAGTCACACTCTCGCAGCCACTCTCACTTTCCGACTCCCTCTCAATCTCCCTCTCCCACTCAGTCTCACTCTCGCAGGCACTCTCACTTTCCCACTCTCTTTAAATCTCCCTCTCCCGCTCAGTCTCACTCTCGCAGCCCCTCTCACTTTCCCACTACCTCTCAATCTCCCTCTCCCACTCCGTCTCAATCTCGCAGCCAGTCTCACTTTCCGACTTCCTGTCAATCTCCCTCACCCACTCAGTCTCACTCTCGCAGCCCCTCGCACTTTCCCAAACCCTCTCAATCTCCCTCTCCCACTCAGTCTCACTCTCGCAGTCCGTCTCAGTTTCCCACTCCCTCTCAATCCCCCTCTCCCATTCAGTCTCACTCTCGCATCCCTCGCACTTTCTAACTTTCTCTCAATTAACCTCTCCCACTCAGTCTCACTCTCGCAGCTCCGCACATCTTCCCACTATCTCGCAATCTCCATCTCCCACTCAGTCTCACTCTCGCAGCCACTCTCACTTTCCCACTCTCTCTCAATCTCCATCTCCCACTCAGTCTGACTCTCACAGCCCCTCTCACATTCCCACTTCCTCTCAATCTCCCTCTCCCATTCAGTCTCACTCTCGCAGCCCCTCTCACTTTACCACACTCTCTCAATCTCCCTCTCCCGCTCAGTCTCACTCTCGCAGCCCCTCTCACTTTCCCACTCCCTCTCAATCTCCCTCTCCCAGTCAGTCTCACTCTCGCAGCCACTCTCACTTTCCCACTCTCTCTCAATCTCCCTCTCCCACTCAGTCTCACTCGCGCAGCCCCTCTCACTTTCCCACTCATTCTCAATCTCCCTCTCCCACTTAGTCTCACTCTCGCAGCCCCTCTCACTTTCCAACTCACTCTCAATCTCCCTCTCCCACTCACTCTCGCAGCCCCTCGCACTTTCCCACTCCCTCTCAATCTCCCCCTCCCACTCAGTCTCACTTTCGCAGCCACTCTCACGTTCCCACTCCCTCTCAATCTCCCTCACCGACTCAGTCTCACTCTCGCAACCCCTCTCACTTTCCCACTCCCTCTCAATCTCCGTCACCGACTCAGTCTCACTCTCGCAGCCCCTCTCACTTTCCCACTCCCTCTCAATCTCCCTCTCCCACCCAGTCTCACTCTCGCAGCCCCTCGCACTTTCCCACTCCCTCTTAATCTCCCTCTCCAACTCAGTCTCACTCTCGCAGCCCCTCACTTTCCCACTCCCTCTCCAATTCAGTCTTACTCTTGCAACCCCTCTCACTTACCCACTCCCTCTCAATCTCCGCCCCCCATTCAGTCTCACTCTCGCAGCCCCTCCCACTTTCCCAATCCCTCTCAATCTCCCTCTCCCACTCAGTCTCACTCTCGCAGCCACTCTCACTTTTCCACTCCCTCTCAATCTCCTACTCCCACCCATTTTCACTCTCGCAGCCACTCTCACTTTCACTCTACCACTTAGTCTCACTCTCGCAGCCAGTCTCACTTTCCCAATCCCTCGCAATCTCCCTCTCCCATCCAGTCTCACTCTCGCAGCCGCTCTCACTTTCCCACTCCCTCTCAATCTCCCTCTCCCACTAGTCTGACTCTCGCAGCTCCTCTCACTTTCCCACTCCCTCTTAATCTCCCTCTCCAACTCAGTCTCACTCTCGCAGCCCCTCACTTTCCCACTCCCTCTCCAATTCAGTCTTACTCTTGCAGCCCCTCTCACTTTCCCACTCTCTCTCAATCTCCCTCTCCCACTCTGTCTCACTCTCGGAGCCCCACTCACTTTCCCACTTCCTCTCAATCTCCCTCTCCCATTCAGTCTCACTCTCGCAGCCCCTCTCACTTTCCCACACTCTCTCAATCTCCCTCTCCCGCTCACTCTCACTCTCGCAGCCACTCTCACTTTCCCACTCTCTCTCAATCTCCCTCTCCCACTCAGACTCACTCGCGCAGCCCCTCTCACTTTCCAACTCCCTCTCAATCTCCCTCTCCCAGTCAGTCTCAAAGCCCCTCTCACTTTCCCACTCCCTCTCAATCTCCCACTCCAACTCAGTCTCACTCTCGCAGCCCCTCTCACTTTCCCACTCCCTCTCAATCTCCCACTCCCACTCAGTCTCCCTCTCGCAGCCCTCTCACTTTCCCACTACCTCTTAATTTCTCACTCCCACTCAGTCACACTCTCGCAGCCACTCTCACTTTCCGACTCCCTCTCAATCTCCCTCTCCCACTCAGTCTCACTCTCGCAGGCACTCTCACTTTCCCACTCTCTTTAAATCTCCCTCTCCCGCTCAGTCTCACTCTCGCAGCCCCTCTCACTTTCCCACTACCTCTCAATCTCCCTCTCCCACTCCGTCTCAATCTCGCAGCCAGTCTCACTTTCCGACTTCCTGTCAATCTCCCTCACCCACTCAGTCTCACTCTCGCAGCCCCTCGCACTTTCCCAAACCCTCTCAATCTCCCTCTCCCACTCAGTCTCACTCTCGCAGTCCGTCTCAGTTTCCCACTCCCTCTCAATCCCCCTCTCCCATTCAGTCTCACTCTCGCATCCCTCGCACTTTCTAACTTTCTCTCAATTAACCTCTCCCACTCAGTCTCACTCTCGCAGCTCCGCACATCTTCCCACTATCTCGCAATCTCCATCTCCCACTCAGTCTCACTCTCGCAGCCACTCTCACTTTCCCACTCTCTCTCAATCTCCATCTCCCACTCAGTCTGACTCTCACAGCCCCTCTCACATTCCCACTTCCTCTCAATCTCCCTCTCCCATTCAGTCTCACTCTCGCAGCCCCTCTCACTTTACCACACTCTCTCAATCTCCCTCTCCCGCTCAGTCTCACTCTCGCAGCCCCTCTCACTTTCCCACTCCCTCTCAATCTCCCTCTCCCAGTCAGTCTCACTCTCGCAGCCACTCTCACTTTCCCACTCTCTCTCAATCTCCCTCTCCCACTCAGTCTCACTCGCGCAGCCCCTCTCACTTTCCCACTCATTCTCAATCTCCCTCTCCCACTTAGTCTCACTCTCGCAGCCCCTCTCACTTTCCAACTCACTCTCAATCTCCCTCTCCCACTCACTCTCGCAGCCCCTCGCACTTTCCCACTCCCTCTCAATCTCCCCCTCCCACTCAGTCTCACTTTCGCAGCCACTCTCACGTTCCCACTCCCTCTCAATCTCCCTCACCGACTCAGTCTCACTCTCGCAACCCCTCTCACTTTCCCACTCCCTCTCAATCTCCGTCACCGACTCAGTCTCACTCTCGCAGCCCCTCTCACTTTCCCACTCCCTCTCAATCTCCCTCTCCCACCCAGTCTCACTCTCGCAGCCCCTCGCACTTTCCCACTCCCTCTTAATCTCCCTCTCCAACTCAGTCTCACTCTCGCAGCCCCTCACTTTCCCACTCCCTCTCCAATTCAGTCTTACTCTTGCAACCCCTCTCACTTACCCACTCCCTCTCAATCTCCGCCCCCCATTCAGTCTCACTCTCGCAGCCCCTCCCACTTTCCCAATCCCTCTCAATCTCCCTCTCCCACTCAGTCTCACTCTCGCAGCCACTCTCTCTTTTCCACTCCCTCTCAATCTCCCTCTACCACTCAGTCTCACTCTCGGAGCCGCTCTCACTTTCCCACTCCCTCTCAATCTCCTACTCCCACCCATTTTCACTCTCGCAGCCACTCTCACTTTCACTCTACCACTTAGTCTCACTCTCGCAGCCAGTCTCACTTTCCCAATCCCTCGCAATCACCCTCTCCCATCCAGTCTCACTCTCGCAGCCGCTCTCAATTTCCCACTCCCTCTCAATCTCCCGCTCCCACTAGTCTGACTCTCGCAGCTCCTCTCACTTTCCCACTCTCTCTCAATCTCCCTCTCCCACTCTGTCTCACTCTCGGAGCCCCACTCACTTTCCCACTTCCTCTCAATCGCCCTCTCCCACTCAGTCTCACTCTCGCAGCCCATCTCACTTTCCCACGTCCTCTCAATCTCCCTCTCCCATTCAGTCTCACTCTCGCAGCCCCTCTCACTTTCCCACACTCTCTCAATCTCCCTCTCCCGCTCAGTCTCACTCTCGCAGCCACTCTCACTTTACCACACTCTCTCAATCTCCCTCTCCCACCCAGTCTCACTCTCGCAGTCGCTCTCACTTTCCCACTCCCTCTCAATCTCCCTCTCCCACTCAGTCTGACTCTCGCAGCTCCTCTCACTTTCCCACTCTCTCTCAATCTCCCTCTCCCACTCTGTCTCACTCTCGGAGCCCCACTCACTTTCCCACTTCCTCTCAATCTCCCTCTCCCATTCAGTCTCACTCTCGCAGCCCCTCTCACTTTCCCACACTCTCTCAATCTCCCTCTCCCGCTCACTCTCACTCTCGCAGCCACTCTCACTTTCCCACTCTCTCTCAATCTCCCTCTCCCACTCAGACTCACTCGCGCAGCCCATCTCACTTTCCAACTCCTTCTCAATCTCCCTCTCCAACTCAGTCTTACTATCGCAGCCCCTCTCACTTTCCAACTCCCTCTCAATCTCCCTCTCCCAGTCAGTCTCAAAGCCCCTCTCATTTTCCCACTCCCTCTCAATCTCCCACTCCAACTCAGTCTCACTCTCGCAGCCCCTCTCACTTTCCCACTCCCTCTCAATCTCCCACTCCCACTCAGTCTCCCTCTCGCAGCCCTCTCACTTTCCCACTACCTCTTAATTTCTCACTCCCACTCAGTCACACTCTCGCAGCCACTCTCACTTTCCGACTCCCTCTCAATCTCCCTCTCCCACTCAGTCTCACTCTCGCAGGCACTCTCACTTTCCCACTACCTCTCAATCTCCCTCTCCCACTCCGTCTCAATCACGCAGCCAGTCTCACTTTCCGACTTCCTCTCAATCTCCCTCACCCACTCAGTCTCAATCTCGCAGTCCCTCTCACTTTCCCAATCTCTCTCAATCTCCCTCTCCCACTCAGTCACACTCTCGCATCCCTCGCACTTTCTAACTCTCTCTCAATTAACCTCTCCCACTCAGTCTCACTCTCGCAGCTCCGCACATATTCCCACTATCTCACAATCTCCCTCTGCCACTCAGTCTCACTCTCGCAGGCACTCTCACTTTCCCACTCCATCTCGCACTCAGTCTCACACTCGCAGCTCCTCTCATTTACCCACTCCCTGTCAATCTCCCTCTCCCACCCAGTCACACTCTCGCAGCCCCTCTCAGTTTCCCACTCAATCTCGAACTCCCTCTCCCACTCAGTCCCACTCTCGCAGCCCCTCTCACATTCCCACTTCCTCTCAATCTCCCTCTCCAACACAGTCTCACTCTCGCAGCCCATCTCACTTTCCCACTTCCTCTCAATCTCAACCTCCCATTCAGTCTCACACTCGCAGCCCCTCTCACTTTCCCACTCCCTCTCAATCTCCCTCTCCCAGTCAGTCTCACTCTCGCAGCCACTCTCACTTTCCCACTTCCACTCAATCTCAATCTCCCATTCAGTCTCACTCTCGCAGCCCCTCTCACTTTCCCACTCCCTCTCAATCTCCCTCTCCCAGTCAGTCTCACTCTCGTAGCCACTCTCACTTTCCCACTCTCTCTCAATCTCCCTCTCCCACTGTCTCACTCTCGCAGCCACTCTCACTTTCCCACTCTCTCTCAAACTCCCTCTCCCACTCAGTCTGACTCTCGCAGCCCCTCTCACATTCCCTCTTCCTCTCAATCTCCCTATCCAACACAGTCTCACTCTCGCAGCCCCTCTCACTTTACCACACTCTCTCAATCTCCCTCTCCCACTTAGTCTCACTCTCGCAGCCCCTCTCACTTTCCAACTCACTCTCAATCTCCCTCTCCCACTCACTCTCGCAGCCCCTCGCACTTTCCCACTCCCTCTCAATCTCCCCCTCCCACTCAGTCTCACTTTCGCAGCCACTCTCACGTTCCCACTCCCTCTCAATCTCCCTCACCGACTCAGTCTCACTCTCGCAACCCCTCTCACTTTCCCACTCCCTCTCAATCTCCGTCACCGACTCAGTCTCACTCTCGCAGCCCCTCTCACTTTCCCACTCCCTCTCAATCTCCCTCTCCCACCCAGTCTCACTCTCGCAGCCCCTCGCACTTTCCCACTCCCTCTTAATCTCCCTCTCCAACTCAGTCTCACTCTCGCAGCCCCTCACTTTCCCACTCCCTCTCCAATTCAGTCTTACTCTTGCAACCCCTCTCACTTACCCACTCCCTCTCAATCTCCGCCCCCCATTCAGTCTCACTCTCGCAGCCCCTCCCACTTTCCCAATCCCTCTCAATCTCCCTCTCCCACTCAGTCTCACTCTCGCAGCCACTCTCACTTTTCCACTCCCTCTCAATCTCCCTCTACCACTCAGTCTCACTCTCGGAGCCGCTCTCACTTTCCCACTCCCTCTCAATCTCCTACTCCCACCCATTTTCACTCTCGCAGCCACTCTCACTTTCACTCTACCACTTAGTCTCACTCTCGCAGCCAGTCTCACTTTCCCAATCCCTCGCAATCACCCTCTCCCATCCAGTCTCACTCTCGCAGCCGCTCTCACTTTCCCACTCCCTCTCAATCTCCCGCTCCCACTAGTCTCACTCTCGCAGCCCCTCTCACTTTCCCACTCCCTCTCAATCTCCCTCTCCCACCCAGTCTCACTCTCGCAGCCCCTCGCACTTTCCCACTCCCTCTTAATCTCCCTCTCCCACTCTGTCTCACTCTCGGAGCCCCACTCACTTTCCCACTTCCTCTCAATCGCCCTCTCCCACTCAGTCTCACTCTCGCAGCCCATCTCACTTTCCCACGTCCTCTCAATCTCCCTCTCCCATTCAGTCTCACTCTCGCAGCCCCTCTCACTTTCCCACACTCTCTCAATCTCCCTCTCCCGCTCAGTCTCACTCTCGCAGCCACTCTCACTTTACCACACTCTCTCAATCTCCCTCTCCCACCCAGTCTCACTCTCGCAGTCGCTCTCACTTTCCCACTCCCTCTCAATCTCCCTCTCCCACTCAGTCTGACTCTCGCAGCTCCTCTCACTTTCCCACTCTCTCTCAATCTCCCTCTCCCACTCTGTCTCACTCTCGGAGCCCCACTCACTTTCCCACTTCCTCTCAATCTCCCTCTCCCATTCAGTCTCACTCTCGCAGCCCCTCTCACTTTCCCACACTCTCTCAATCTCCCTCTCCCGCTCACTCTCACTCTCGCAGCCACTCTCACTTTCCCACTCTCTCTCAATCTCCCTCTCCCACTCAGACTCACTCGCGCAGCCCATCTCACTTTCCAACTCCTTCTCAATCTCCCTCTCCAACTCAGTCTTACTATCGCAGCCCCTCTCACACTCCAAATCCCTCTCAATCTCCCTCTCCCAGTCAGTCTCAAAGCCCCTCTCACTTTCCCACTCCCTCTCAATCTCCCACTCCAACTCAGTCTCACTCTCGCAGCCCCTCTCACTTTCCCACTCCCTCTCAATCTCCCACTCCCACTCAGTCTCCCTCTCGCAGCCCTCTCACTTTCCCACTACCTCTTAAATTCTCACTCCCACTCAGTCACACTCTCGCAGCCACTCTCACTTTCCGACTCCCTCTCAATCTCCCTCTCCCACTCAGTCTCACTCTCGCAGGCACTCTCACTTTCCCACTACCTCTCAATCTCCCTCTCCCACTCCGTCTCAATCACGCAGCCAGTCTCACTTTCCGACTTCCTCTCAATCTCCCTCACCCACTCAGTCTCAATCTCGCAGTCCCTCTCACTTTCCCAATCTCTCTCAATCTCCCTCTCCCACTCAGTCACACTCTCGCATCCCTCGCACTTTCTAACTCTCTCTCAATTAACCTCTCCCACTCAGTCTCACTCTCGCAGCTCCGCACATATTCCCACTATCTCACAATCTCCCTCTGCCACTCAGTCTCACTCTCGCAGGCACTCTCACTTTCCCACTCCATCTCGCACTCAGTCTCACACTCGCAGCTCCTCTCATTTACCCACTCCCTGTCAATCTCCCTCTCCCACCCAGTCACACTCTCGCAGCCCCTCTCAGTTTCCCACTCAATCTCGAACTCCCTCTCCCACTCAGTCCCACTCTCGCAGCCCCTCTCACATTCCCACTTCCTCTCAATCTCCCTCTCCAACACAGTCTCACTCTCGCAGCCCATCTCACTTTCCCACTTCCTCTCAATCTCAACCTCCCATTCAGTCTCACACTCGCAGCCCCTCTCACTTTCCCACTCCCTCTCAATCTCCCTCTCCCAGTCAGTCTCACTCTCGCAGCCACTCTCACTTTCCCACTTCCACTCAATCTCAATCTCCCATTCAGTCTCACACTCGCAGCCCCTCTCACTTTCCCACTCCCTCTCAATCTCCCTCTCCCAGTCAGTCTCACTCTCGTAGCCACTCTCACTTTCCCACTCTCTCTCAATCTCCCTCTCCCACTGTCTCACTCTCGCAGCCACTCTCACTTTCCCACTCTCTCTCAAACTCCCTCTCCCACTCAGTCTGACTCTCGCAGCCCCTCTCACATTCCCTCTTCCTCTCAATCTCCCTATCAAACACAGTCTCACTCTCGCAGCCCCTCTCACTTTACCACACTCTCTCAATCTCCCTCACCCACTCAGTCTCAATCTCGCAGTCCCTCTCACTTTCCCAATCTCTCTCAATCTCCCTCTCCCACTCAGTCACACTCTCGCAGCACTCACACTTTCCCACTCCGTTTAAATCTCCCTCTCCCGCTCAGTCTCACTCTCGCAGCCCCTCTCACTTTCCCACTCCCACTCAATCTCCCTCTCCCACTCAGTCTCACTTTCGCAGCCCCTCGCACTTTCCCAAACCCTCTCAATCTCCCTCTCCCACTCAGTCTCACTCTCGCAGTCCGTCTCAGTTTCCCACTCCCTCTCAATCCCCCTCGCCCATTCAGTCTCACTCTCGCATCCCTCGCACTTTCTAACTCTCTCTCAATTAACCTCTCCCACTCAGTCTCACTCTCGCAGCTCCGCACATATTCCCACTATCTCGCAATCTCCCACTGCCACTCAGTCTCACTCTCGCAGGCACTCTCACTTTCCCACTCCATCTCGCACTCAGTCTCACACTCGCAGCTCCTCTCATTTTCCCACTCCCTGTCAATCTCCCTCTCCCACCCAGTCACACTCTCGCAGCCCCTCTCAGTTTCCCACTCAATCTCGAACTCCCTCTCCCACTCAGTCCCACTCTCGCAGCCCCTCTCACATTCCCACTTCCTCTCAATCTCCCTCTCCAACACAGTCTCACTCTCGCAGCCCATCTCACTTTCCCACTTCCTCTCAATCTCAACCTCCCATTCAGTCTCACACTCGCAGCCCCTCTCACTTTCCCACTCCCTCTCAATCTCCCTCTCCCAGTCAGTCTCACTCTCGCAGCCACTCTCACTTTCCCACTTCCACTCAATCTCAATCTCCCATTCAGTCTCACTCTCGCAGCCCCTCTCACTTTCCCACTCCCTCTCAATCTCCCTCTCCCAGTCAGTCTCACTCTCGTAGCCACTCTCACTTTCCCACTCTCTCTCAATCTCCCTCTCCCACTGTCTCACTCTCGCAGCCACTCTCACTTTCCCACTCTCTCTCAAACTCCCTCTCCCACTCAGTCTGACTCTCGCAGCCCCTCTCACATTCCCTCTTCCTCTCAATCTCCCTTTCCAACACAGTCTCACTCTCGCAGCCCCTCTCACTTTACCACACTCTCTCAATCTCCCTCACCCACTCAGTCTCAATCTCGCAGTCCCTCTCACTTTCCCAATCTCTCTCAATCTCCCTCTCGCACTCAGTCACACTCTCGCAGCACTCACACTTTCCCACTCCGTTTAAATCTCCCTCTCCCGCTCAGTCTCACTCTCGCAGCCCCTCTCACTTTCCCACTCCCACTCAATCTCCCTCTCCCACTCAGTCTCACTCTCGCAGTCCCTCGCACTTTCCCAAACCCTCTCAATCTCCCTCTCCCACTCAGTCTCACTCTCGCAGTCCGTCTCAGTTTCCCACTCCCTCTCAATCCCCCTCGCCCATTCAGTCTCACTCTCGCATCCCTCGCACATTCTAACTCTCTCTCAATTAACCTCTCCCACTCAGTCTCACTCTCGCAGCTCCGCACATATTCCCACTATCTCGCAATCTCCCTCTGCCACTCAGTCTCACTCTCGCAGGCACTCTCACTTTCCCACTCCATCTCGCACTCAGTCTCACACTCGCAGCTCCTCTCATTTTCCCACTCCCTGTCAATCTCCCTCTCCCACCCAGTCACACTCTCGCAGCCCCTCTCAGTTTCCCACTCAATCTCGAACTCCCTCTCCCACTCAGTCCCACTCTCGCAGCCCCTCTCACATTCCCACTTCCTCTCAATCTCCCTCTCCAACACAGTCTCACTCTCGCAGCCCATCTCACTTTCCCACTTCCTCTCAATCTCAACCTCCCATTCAGTCTCACACTCGCAGCCCCTCTCACTTTCCCACTCCCTCTCAATCTCCCTCTCCCAGTCAGTCTCACTCTCGCAGCCACTCTCACTTTCCCACTTCCACTCAATCTCAATCTCCCATTCAGTCTCACTCTCGCAGCCCCTCTCACTTTCCCACTCCCTCTCAATCTCCCTCTCCCAGTCAGTCTCACTCTCGTAGCCACTCTCACTTTCCCACTCTCTCTCAATCTCCCTCTCCCACTGTCTCACTCTCGCAGCCACTCTCACTTTCCCACTCTCTCTCAAACTCCCTCTCCCACTCAGTCTGACTCTCGCAGCCCCTCTCACATTCCCTCTTCCTCTCAATCTCCCTTTCCAACACAGTCTCACTCTCGCAGCCCCTCTCACTTTACCACACTCTCTCAATCTCCCTCTCCCGCTAAGTCTCACTCTCGCAGCCCCTCTCACTTTCCCACTCCCTCTCAATCTCCCTCTCCCAGTCAGTCTCACTCTTGGAGCCACTCTCACTTTCCCACTCTCTCTCAATCTCCCTCTCCCACTCAGTCTCACTCGCGCAGCCCCTCTCACTTTCCCACTCCTTCTCAATCTCCCTCTCCCACTTAGTCTCACTCTCGCAGCCCCTCTCACTTTACAACTCACTCTCAATCTCCCTCTCCCACTCAGTCTCGCAGCCCCTCTCACTTTCCCACTCCCTCTCAATCTCCCTCTCCCACCCAGTCTCACTCTCGCAGCCCCTTGCACTTTCCTACTCCTCTTAAACTCCCTCTCCAACTCAGTCTCACTCTCGCAGCCCCTCACTTTCCCACTCCCTCTCCAATTCAGTCTCACTCTCGCAGCCCCTCTCACTTACCCACTCCCTCTCGATCTCCCTCTCCAACTCAGTCTCACTCTTGCAGCCCCTCTCACTTTCCCAATCCCTCTCAATCTCCCTCTCCCACTCAGTCTCACTCTCGCAGCCCTCTCACTTTCCCACTCCCTCTCAATCTCCCTCTCCCACTCAGTCTCACTCTCGCAGGCAGTCTCACTTTCCCACTCTCTTTAAATCTCCCTCTCCCGCTCAGTCTCACTCTCGCAGCCCCTCTCACTTTCCCACTCCCACTCAATCTCCCTCTCCCACTCAGTCTCACTCTCGCAGGCAGTCTCACTTTCCCACTCTCTTTAAATCTCCCTCTCCCGCTCAGTCTCACTCTCGTAGCCCCTCTCACTTTCCCACTACCTCTCAATCTCCCTCTCCCACTCCATCTCAATCTCGCAGCCAGTCTCACTTTCCGACTTCCTCTCAATCTCCCTCACCCACTCAGTCTCAATCTCGCAGTCCCTCTCACTTTCCCACTCTCTCTCAATCTCCCTCACCCACTCAGTCACACTCTCGCAGCACTCACACTTTCCCACTCCGTTTAAATCTCCCTCTCCCGCTCAGTCTCACTCTCGCAGCCCCTCTCACTTTCCCACTCCCACTCAATCTCCCTCTCCCACTCAGTCTCACTCTCGCAGCCCCTCGCACTTTCCCAAACCCTCTCAATCTCCCTCTCCCACTCAGTCTCACTCTCGCAGTCCGTCTCAGTTTCCCACTCCCTCTCAATCGCCCTCTCCCATTCAGTCTCACTCTCGCATCCCACGCACTTTCCAACTCTCTCTCAATTAACCTATCCCAATCAGTCTCACTCTCGCAGCCCCTCACACCTTCCCACTCTCTCGCAATCTCCCTCTGCCACTCAGTCTCACTCTCGCAGGCACTCTCACTTTCCCACTCCATCTCGCACTCAGTCTCACACTCGCAGCTCCTCTCATTTTCCCACTCCCTCTCAATCTCCCTCTCCCACCCAGGTTCACTCTCGCAGCCACTCTCACTTTCCCTCTGCCACTCAGACTCACTCTCGCAGCCACTCTCACTTTCCCAGTCCCTCGCCATCTCCCTCTCCCAACCAGTCTCACTCTCGCAGCCACTCTCACTTTCCCACTCAATCTCGAACTCCCTCTCCCACTCAGTCCCACTCTCGCAGCCCCTCTCACATTCCCACTTCCTCTCAATCTCCCTCTCCAACACAGTCTCACTCTCGCAGCCCATCTCACTTTCCCACTTCCTCTCAATCTCCCTCTCCAACTCAGTCTCACTCTCGCAGCCCCTCACTTTCCCACTCCCTCTCCAATTCAGTCTTACTCTTGCAGCCCCTCTCACTTACCCACTCCCTCTCAATCTCCGCCCCCCATTCAGTCTCACTCTCGCAGCCCCTCCCACTTTCCCAATCCCTCTCAATCTCCCTCTCCCACTCAGTCTCACTCTCGCAGCCACTCTCACTTTTCCATTCCCTCTCAATCTCCCTCTACCACTCAGTCTGACTCTCGGAGCCGCTCTCACTTTCCCACTCCCTCTCAATCTCCTACTCCCACCCATTTTCACTCTCGCAGCCACTCTCACTTTCACTCTACCACTCAGTCTCACTCTCGCAGCCAGTCTCACTTTCCCAATCCGTCGCAATCTCCCTCTCCCACCCAGTCTCACTCTCGCAGCCGCTCTCACTTTCCCACTCCCTCTCAATCTCCCTCTCCCACTCAGTCTGACTCTCGCAGCTCCTCTCACTTTCCCACTCTCTCTCAATCTCCCCCTCCCACTCAGTCTCACTCTCGGAGCCCCACTCACTTTCCCACTTCCTCTCAATCGCCCTCTCCCACTCAGTCTCACTCTCGCTGCCACTCTCACTTTCCCACTCTCTCTCAATCTCCATCTCCCACTCAGTCTGACTCTCACAGCCCCTCTCACATTCCCACTTCCTCTCAATCTCCCTCTCCAACACAGTCTCACTCTCGCAGCCCATCTCACTTTCCCACTTCCTCTCAATCTGCCTCTCCCATTCAGTCTCACTCTCGCAGCCCCTCTCACTTTACCACACTCTCTCAATCTCCCTCTCCCGCTCAGTCTCACTCTCGCAGCCCCTCTCACCTTCCCACTCCCTCTCAATCTCCCTCTCCCACTCAGTCTCACTCGCGCAGCCCCTCTCACTTTCCCACTCCTTCTCAATCTCCCTCTCCCACTTAGTCTCACTCGCGCAGCCCCTCTCACTTTCCAACTCACTCTCAATCTCCCTCTCCCACTCACTCTCGCAGCACCTCGCACTTTCCCACTCCCTCTCAATCTCCCCCTCCCACTCAGTCTCACTTTCGCAGCCACTCTCACTTTCCCACTCCCTCTCAATCTCCCTCACCGACTCAGTCTCACTCTCGCAACCCCTCTCACTTTCCCACTCCCTCTCAATCTCCTTCACCGACTCAGTCTCACTCTCGCAGCTCCTCTCACTTTCCCACTCCCTCTCAATCTCCCTCTCCCACTCAGTCTCACTCTCGCAGCTCCTCTCAATTTCTCACTCCCTCTCAATCTCCCCATCCCACTCAGTCTCACTCTCGCAGCTACTCACAATATCCCACTCCCTCTAATCTCCATCTCCCACCCAATCGCACTCACGTAGCGCCGCGCACTTTCCCACTTCCTCTTACTCTCCCTCTCCCACTTAGTCTCACTCTCGCAGCCCCTCTCACTTTCCCACTAACTCTAATCTCCCTCTCCCATTCAGTCTTACTCTCGCAGCCCCACTCACTTTCCCACTACCTCTCAATCGCCCTCTCCCACTCAGTCTCACTCTCGCAGCCCCTCGCACTTTCCCACTCCCTCACAAACTGCCTCTCGCACGCAGTCTCACTCTCGCAGAGCCTCTCACTTTCCCTCTCCTTCTAAATCTCCATCTCCCAGTCAGTCTCACTCTCGCAGCCACTCTCACTTTCCCACTCTCTCTCAATCTCCCTCTCCCACTCAGTCTCACTCGCGCAGCCCCTCTCACTTTCCCACTCCTTCTCAATCTCCCTCTCCCACTTAGTCTCACTCTCGCAGCCCCTCTCACTTTCCAACTCACTCTCAATCTCCCTCTCCCACTCAGTCTCACAGCCCCTCGCAATTTCCCACTCCCTCTCAATCTCCCTCTCCCGGTCAGTCTCACTCTCGCAGCCCCTCGCACTTTCCCACTCCCTCTCAATCTCCCCCTCCCACTCAGTCTCACTTTCGCAGCCACTCTCACTTTTCCACTCCCTCTCAATCTCGCTCACCGACTCAGTCTCAATCTCGCAACCCCTCTCACTTTCCCACTCCCTCTCAATCTCCTTCACCGACTCAGTCTCACTCTCGCAGCCCCTCTCACTTTCCCACTCCCTCTCAATCTCCCTCTCCCACCCAGTCTTACTCTCGCAGCCCCTCGCACTTTCCCACTCCCTCTTAATCTCCCTCTCCAACTCAGTCTCACTCTCGCAGCCCCTCTCACTTTCCCACTCCCTCTCCCACCCAGTCTCACTCTCGCAGCTCCTCCCACTTTCCCAATCCCTCTCAATCTCCCTCTCCCACTCAGTCACACTCTCGCAGCCACTCTCACTTTCCCACTCCCTCTCAATCTCCTACTCCCACCCAGTTTCACTCTCGCAGCCACTCTCACTTTCCCTCTACCACTCAGTCTAACTGTCGCAGCCAGTCTCACTTTCCCAAACCTTCGCAATCTCCCTCTCCCACCCAGTCTCACTCTCGCAGTCGCTCTCACTTTCCCACTCCCTCTCAATCTCCCTCTCCCACTCAGTCTGACTCTCGCAGCTCCTCTCACTTTCCCACTCTCTCTCAATCTCCCTCTCCCACTCTGTCTCACTCTCGGAGCCCCACTCACTTTCCCACTTCCTCTCAATCGCCCTCTCCCACTCAGTCTCACTATCGCAGCCCATCTCACTTCCCCACTTCCTCTCAATCTCCCTCTCCCATTCAGTCTCACTCTCGCAGCCCCTCTCACTTTCCCACACTCTCTCAATCTCCCTCTCCCGCTCAGTCTCACTCGCGCAGCCCCTCTCACTTTCCAACTCCTTCTCAATCTCCCTCTCCAACTCAGTCTTACTATCGCAGCCCCTCTCACTTTCCCACTACCTCTCAATTTCTCACTCCCACTCAGTCACACTCTCGCAGCCACTCTCACTTTCCGACTCCCTCTCAATCTCCCACTCCAACTCAGTCTCACTCTCGCAGCACCTCTCACTTTCCCACTCCCTCTCAATCTCCCGCTCCCACTCAGTCTCCCTCTCGCAGCCCTCTCACTTTCCCACTACCTCTCAATTTCTCACTCCCACTCAGTCACACTCTCGCAGCCACTCTCACTTTCCTACTCCCTCTCAATCGCCCTCTCTCACTCAGTCTCACTCTCGCAGGCACTCTCACTTTCCCACTCTCTTTAAATCTCCCTCTCCCGCTCAGTCTCACTCTCGCAGCCCCTCTCACTTTCCCACTCCCACTCAATCTCCCTCTCCCACTCAGTCTCACGCTCGTAGCGCCTCTCACTTTCCTACTACCTCTCAATCTCCCTCTCCCACTCCGTCTCAATCTCGCAGCCAGTCTCACTTTCCGACTTCCTCTCAATCTCCCTCACCCACTCAGTCTCAATCTCGCAGTCCCTCTCACTTTGCCACTCTCTCTCAATCTCCATCTTCCACTCAGTCTCACTCTCGCAGCCACTCTCACTTTCCCACTCTCTCTCAATCTCCATCTCCCACTCAGTCTGACTCTCACAGCCCCTCTCACATTCCCACTTCCTCTCAATCTCCCTCTCCCATTCAGTCTCACTCTCGCAGCCCCTCTCACTTTACCACACTCTCTCAATCTCCCTCTCCCGCTCAGTCTCACTCTCGCAGCCCCTCTCACTTTCCCACTCCCTCTCAATCTCCCTCTCCCAGTCAGTCTCACTCTCGCAGCCACTCTCACTTTCCCACTCTCTCTCAATCTCCCTCTCCCACTCAGTCTCACTCGCGCAGCCCCTCTCACTTTCCCACTCATTCTCAATCTCCCTCTCCCACTTAGTCTCACTCTCGCAGCCCCTCTCACTTTCCATCTCACTCTCAATCTCCCTCTCCCACTCACTCTCGCAGCCCCTCGCACTTTCCCACTCCCTCTCAATCTCCCCCTCCCACTCAGTCTCACTTTCGCAGCCACTCTCACGTTCCCACTCCCTCTCAATCTCCCTCACCGACTCAGTCTCACTCTCGCAACCCCTCTCACTTTCCCACTCCCTCTCAATCTCCGTCACCGACTCAGTCTCACTCTCGCAGCCCCTCTCACTTTCCCACTCCCTCTCAATCTCCCTCTCCCACCCAGTCTCACTCTCGCAGCCCCTCGCACTTTCCCACTCCCTCTTAATCTCCCTCTCCAACTCAGTCTCACTCTCGCAGCCCCTCACTTTCCCACTCCCTCTCCAATTCAGTCTTACTCTTGCAACCCCTCTCACTTACCCCCTCCCTCTCAATCTCCGCCCCCCATTCAGTCTCACTCTCGCAGCCCCTCCCACTTTCCCAATCCCTCTCAATCTCCCTCTCCCACTCAGTCTCACTCTCGCAGCCACTCTCACTTTTCCACTCCCTCTCAATCTCCTACTCCCACCCATTTTCACTCTCGCAGCCACTCTCACTTTCACTCTACCACTTAGTCTCACTCTCGCAGCCAGTCTCACTTTCCCAATCCCTCGCAATCTCCCTCTCCCATCCAGTCTCACTCTCGCAGCCGCTCTCACTTTCCCACTCCCTCTCAATCTCCCTCTCCCACTAGTCTCACTCTCGGAGCCCCACTCACTTTCCCACTTCCTCTCAATCTCCCTCTCCCATTCAGTCTCACTCTCGCAGCCCCTCTCACTTTCCCACACTCTCTCAATCTCCCTCTCCCGCTCACTCTCACTCTCACAGCCACTCTCACTTTCCCACTCTCTCTCAATCTCCCTCTCCCACTCAGACTCACTCGCGCAGCCCCTCTCACTTTCCAACTCCCTCTCAATCTGCCTCTCCCAGTCAGTCTCAAAGCCCCTCTCACTTTCCCACTCCCTCTCAATCTCCCACTCCAACTCAGTCTCACTCTCGCAGCCCCTCTCACTTTCCCACTCCCTCTCAATCTCCCACTCCCACTCAGTCTCCCTCTCGCAGCCCTCTCACTTTCCCACTACCTCTTAATTTCTCACTCCCACTCAGTCACACTCTCGCAGCCACTCTCACTTTCCGACTCCCTCTCAATCTCCCTCTCCCACTCAGTCTCACTCTCGCAGGCACTCTCACTTTCCCACTCTCTTTAAATCTCCCTCTCCCGCTCAGTCTCACTCTCGCAGCCCCTCTCACTTTCCCACTACCTCTCAATCTCCCTCTCCCACTCCGTCTCAATCTCGCAGCCAGTCTCACTTTCCGACTTCCTGTCAATCTCCCTCACCCACTCAGTCTCACTCTCGCAGCCCCTCGCACTTTCCCAAACCCTCTCAATCTCCCTCTCCCACTCAGTCTCACTCTCGCAGTCCGTCTCAGTTTCCCACTCCCTCTCAATCCCCCTCTCCCATTCAGTCTCACTCTCGCATCCCTCGCACTTTCTAACTTTCTCTCAATTAACCTCTCCCACTCAGTCTCACTCTCGCAGCTCCGCACATCTTCCCACTATCTCGCAATCTCCATCTCCCACTCAGTCTCACTCTCGCAGCCACTCTCACTTTCCCACTCTCTCTCAATCTCCATCTCCCACTCAGTCTGACTCTCACAGCCCCTCTCACATTCCCACTTCCTCTCAATCTCCCTCTCCCATTCAGTCTCACTCTCGCAGCCCCTCTCACTTTACCACACTCTCTCAATCTCCCTCTCCCGCTCAGTCTCACTCTCGCAGCCCCTCTCACTTTCCCACTCCCTCTCAATCTCCCTCTCCCAGTCAGTCTCACTCTCGCAGCCACTCTCACTTTCCCACTCTCTCTCAATCTCCCTCTCCCACTCAGTCTCACTCGCGCAGCCCCTCTCACTTTCCCACTCATTCTCAATCTCCCTCTCCCACTTAGTCTCACTCTCGCAGCCCCTCTCACTTTCCAACTCACTCTCAATCTCCCTCTCCCACTCACTCTCGCAGCCCCTCGCACTTTCCCACTCCCTCTCAATCTCCCCCTCCCACTCAGTCTCACTTTCGCAGCCACTCTCACGTTCCCACTCCCTCTCAATCTCCCTCACCGACTCAGTCTCACTCTCGCAACCCCTCTCACTTTCCCACTCCCTCTCAATCTCCGTCACCGACTCAGTCTCACTCTCGCAGCCCCTCTCACTTTCCCACTCCCTCTCAATCTCCCTCTCCCACCCAGTCTCACTCTCGCAGCCCCTCGCACTTTCCCACTCCCTCTTAATCTCCCTCTCCAACTCAGTCTCACTCTCGCAGCCCCTCACTTTCCCACTCCCTCTCCAATTCAGTCTTACTCTTGCAACCCCTCTCACTTACCCACTCCCTCTCAATCTCCGCCCCCCATTCAGTCTCACTCTCGCAGCCCCTCCCACTTTCCCAATCCCTCTCAATCTCCCTCTCCCACTCAGTCTCACTCTCACAGCCACTCTCACTTTTCCACTCCCTCTCAATCTCCCTCTACCACTCAGTCTCACTCTCGGAGCCGCTCTCACTTTCCCACTCCCTCTCAATCTCCTACTCCCACCCATTTTCACTCTCGCAGCCACTCTCACTTTCACTCTACCACTTAGTCTCACTCTCGCAGCCAGTCTCACTTTCCCAATCCCTCGCAATCACCCTCTCCCATCCAGTCTCACTCTCGCAGCCGCTCTCAATTTCCCACTCCCTCTCAATCTCCCGCTCCCACTAGTCTGACTCTCGCAGCTCCTCTCACTTTCCCACTCTCTCTCAATCTCCCTCTCCCACTCTGTCTCACTCTCGGAGCCCCACTCACTTTCCCACTTCCTCTCAATCGCCCTCTCCCACTCAGTCTCACTCTCGCAGCCCATCTCACTTTCCCACGTCCTCTCAATCTCCCTCTCCCATTCAGTCTCACTCTCGCAGCCCCTCTCACTTTCCCACACTCTCTCAATCTCCCTCTCCCGCTCAGTCTCACTCTCGCAGCCACTCTCACTTTACCACACTCTCTCAATCTCCCTCTCCCACCCAGTCTCACTCTCGCAGTCGCTCTCACTTTCCCACTCCCTCTCAATCTCCCTCTCCCACTCAGTCTGACTCTCGCAGCTCCTCTCACTTTCCCACTCTCTCTCAATCTCCCTCTCCCACTCTGTCTCACTCTCGGAGCCCCACTCACTTTCCCACTTCCTCTCAATCTCCCTCTCCCATTCAGTCTCACTCTCGCAGCCCCTCTCACTTTCCCACACTCTCTCAATCTCCCTCTCCCGCTCACTCTCACTCTCGCAGCCACTCTCACTTTCCCACTCTCTCTCAATCTCCCTCTCCCACTCAGACTCACTCGCGCAGCCCATCTCACTTTCCAACTCCTTCTCAATCTCCCTCTCCAACTCAGTCTTACTATCGCAGCCCCTCTCACTTTCCAACTCCCTCTCAATCTCCCTCTCCCAGTCAGTCTCAAAGCCCCTCTCATTTTCCCACTCCCTCTCAATCTCCCACTCCAACTCAGTCTCACTCTCGCAGCCCCTCTCACTTTCCCACTCCCTCTCAATCTCCCACTCCCACTCAGTCTCCCTCTCGCAGCCCTCTCACTTTCCCACTACCTCTTAATTTCTCACTCCCACTCAGTCACACTCTCGCAGCCACTCTCACTTTCCGACTCCCTCTCAATCTCCCTCTCCCACTCAGTCTCACTCTCGCAGGCACTCTCACTTTCCCACTACCTCTCAATCTCCCTCTCCCACTCCGTCTCAATCACGCAGCCAGTCTCACTTTCCGACTTCCTCTCAATCTCCCTCACCCACTCAGTCTCAATCTCGCAGTCCCTCTCACTTTCCCAATCTCTCTCAATCTCCCTCTCTCACTCAGTCACACTCTCGCATCCCTCGCACTTTCTAACTCTCTCTCAATTAACCTCTCCCACTCAGTCTCACTCTCGCAGCTCCGCACATATTCCCACTATCTCACAATCTCCCTCTGCCACTCAGTCTCACTCTCGCAGGCACTCTCACTTTCCCACTCCATCTCGCACTCAGTCTCACACTCGCAGCTCCTCTCATTTACCCACTCCCTGTCAATCTCCCTCTCCCACCCAGTCACACTCTCGCAGCCCCTCTCAGTTTCCCACTCAATCTCGAACTCCCTCTCCCACTCAGTCCCACTCTCGCAGCCCCTCTCACATTCCCACTTCCTCTCAATCTCCCTCTCCAACACAGTCTCACTCTCGCAGCCCATCTCACTTTCCCACTTCCTCTCAATCTCAACCTCCCATTCAGTCTCACACTCGCAGCCCCTCTCACTTTCCCACTCCCTCTCAATCTCCCTCTCCCAGTCAGTCTCACTCTCGCAGCCACTCTCACTTTCCCACTTCCACTCAATCTCAATCTCCCATTCAGTCTCACTCTCGCAGCCCCTCTCACTTTCCCACTCCCTCTCAATCTCCCTCTCCCAGTCAGTCTCACTCTCGTAGCCACTCTCACTTTCCCACTCTCTCTCAATCTCCCTCTCCCACTGTCTCACTCTCGCAGCCACTCTCACTTTCCCACTCTCTCTCAAACTCCCTCTCCCACTCAGTCTGACTCTCGCAGCCCCTCTCACATTCCCTCTTCCTCTCAATCTCCCTATCAAACACAGTCTCACTCTCGCAGCCCCTCTCACTTTACCACACTCTCTCAATCTCCCTCACCCACTCAGTCTCAATCTCGCAGTCCCTCTCACTTTCCCAATCTCTCTCAATCTCCCTCTCCCACTCAGTCACACTCTCGCAGCACTCACACTTTCCCACTCCGTTTAAATCTCCCTCTCCCGCTCAGTCTCACTCTCGCAGCCCCTCTCACTTTCCCACTCCCACTCAATCTCCCTCTCCCACTCAGTCTCACTCTCGCAGCCCCTCGCACTTTCCCAAACCCTCTCAATCTCCCTCTCCCACTCAGTCTCACTCTCGCAGTCCGTCTCAGTTTCCCACTCCCTCTCAATCCCCCTCGCCCATTCAGTCTCACTCTCGCATCCCTCGCACTTTCTAACTCTCTCTCAATTAACCTCTCCCACTCAGTCTCACTCTCGCAGCTCCGCACATATTCCCACTATCTCGCAATCTCCCACTGCCACTCAGTCTCACTCTCGCAGGCACTCTCACTTTCCCACTCCATCTCGCACTCAGTCTCACACTCGCAGCTCCTCTCATTTTCCCACTCCCTGTCAATCTCCCTCTCCCACCCAGTCACACTCTCGCAGCCCCTCTCAGTTTCCCACTCAATCTCGAACTCCCTCTCCCACTCAGTCCCACTCTCGCAGCCCCTCTCACATTCCCACTTCCTCTCAATCTCCCTCTCCAACACAGTCTCACTCTCGCAGCCCATCTCACTTTCCCACTTCCTCTCAATCTCAACCTCCCATTCAGTCTCACACTCGCAGCCCCTCTCACTTTCCCACTCCCTCTCAATCTCCCTCTCCCAGTCAGTCTCACTCTCGCAGCCACTCTCACTTTCCCACTTCCACTCAATCTCAATCTCCCATTCAGTCTCACTCTCGCAGCCCCTCTCACTTTCCAACTCCCTCTCAATCTCCCTCTCCCAGTCAGTCTCACTCTCGTAGCCACTCTCACTTTCCCACTCTCTCTCAATCTCCCTCTCCCACTGTCTCACTCTCGCAGCCACTCTCACTTTCCCACTCTCTCTCAAACTCCCTCTCCCACTCAGTCTGACTCTCGCAGCCCCTCTCACATTCCCTCTTCCTCTCAATCTCCCTTTCCAACACAGTCTCACTCTCGCAGCCCCTCTCACTTTACCACACTCTCTCAATCTCCCTCACCCACTCAGTCTCAATCTCGCAGTCCCTCTCACTTTCCCAATCTCTCTCAATCTCCCTCTCCCACTCAGTCACACTCTCGCAGCACTCACACTTTCCCACTCCGTTTAAATCTCCCTCTCCCGCTCAGTCTCACTCTCGCAGCCCCTCTCACTTTCCCACTCCCACTCAATCTCCCTCTCCCACTCAGTCTCACTCTCGCAGTCCCTCGCACTTTCCAAAACCCTCTCAATCTCCCTCTCCCACTCAGTCTCACTCTCGCAGTCCGTCTCAGTTTCCCACTCCCTCTCAATCCCCCTCGCCCATTCAGTCTCACTCTCGCATCCCTCGCACATTCTAACTCTCTCTCAATTAACCTCTCCCACTCAGTCTCACTCTCGCAGCTCCGCACATATTCCCACTATCTCGCAATCTCCCTCTGCCACTCAGTCTCACTCTCGCAGGCACTCTCACTTTCCCACTCCATCTCGCACTCAGTCTCACACTCGCAGCTCCTCTCATTTTCCCACTCCCTGTCAATCTCCCTCTCCCACCCAGTCACACTCTCGCAGCCCCTCTCAGTTTCCCACTCAATCTCGAACTCCCTCTCCCACTCAGTCCCACTCTCGCAGCCCCTCTCACATTCCCACTTCCTCTCAATCTCCCTCTCCAACACAGTCTCACTCTCGCAGCCCATCTCACTTTCCCACTTCCTCTCAATCTCAACCTCCCATTCAGTCTCACACTCGCAGCCCCTCTCACTTTCCCACTCCCTCTCAATCTCCCTCTCCCAGTCAGTCTCACTCTCGCAGCCACTCTCACTTTCCCACTTCCACTCAATCTCAATCTCCCATTCAGTCTCACTCTCGCAGCCCCTCTCACTTTCCCACTCCCTCTCAATCTCCCTCTCCCAGTCAGTCTCACTCTCGTAGCCACTCTCACTTTCCCACTCTCTCTCAATCTCCCTCTCCCACTGTCTCACTCTCGCAGCCACTCTCACTTTCCCACTCTCTCTCAAACTCCCTCTCCCACTCAGTCTGACTCTCGCAGCCCCTCTCACATTCCCTCTTCCTCTCAATCTCCCTTTCCAACACAGTCTCACTCTCGCAGCCCCTCTCACTTTACCACACTCTCTCAATCTCCCTCTCCCGCTAAGTCTCACTCTCGCAGCCCCTCTCACTTTCCCACTCCCTCTCAATCTCCCTCTCCCAGTCAGTCTCACTCTTGGAGCCACTCTCACTTTCCCACTCTCTCTCAATCTCCCTCTCCCACTCAGTCTCACTCGCGCAGCCCCTCTCACTTTCCCACTCCTTCTCAATCTCCCTCTCCCACTTAGTCTCACTCTCGCAGCCCCTCTCACTTTACAACTCACTCTCAATCTCCCTCTCCCACTCAGTCTCGCAGCCCCTCTCACTTTCCCACTCCCTCTCAATCTCCCTCTCCCACCCAGTCTCACTCTCGCAGCCCCTTGCACTTTCCTACTCCTCTTAAACTCCCTCTCCAACTCAGTCTCACTCTCGCAGCCCCTCACTTTCCCACTCCCTCTCCAATTCAGTCTCACTCTCGCAGCCCCTCTCACTTAACCACTCCCTCTCGATCTCCCTCTCCAACTCAGTCTCACTCTTGCAGCCCCTCTCACTTTCCCAATCCCTCTCAATCTCCCTCTCCCACTCAGTCTCACTCTCGCAGCCCTCTCACTTTCCCACTCCCTCTCAATCTCCCTCTCCCACTCAGTCTCACTCTCGCAGGCAGTCTCACTTTCCCACTCTCTTTAAATCTCCCTCTCCCGCTCAGTCTCACTCTCGCAGCCCCTCTCACTTTCCCACTCCCACTCAATCTCCCTCTCCCACTCAGTCTCACTCTCGCAGGCAGTCTCACTTTCCCACTCTCTTTAAATCTCCCTCTCCCGCTCAGTCTCACTCTCGTAGCCCCTCTCACTTTCCCACTACCTCTCAATCTCCCTCTCCCACTCCATCTCAATCTCGCAGCCAGTCTCACTTTCCGACTTCCTCTCAATCTCCCTCACCCACTCAGTCTCAATCTCGCAGTCCCTCTCACTTTCCCACTCTCTCTCAATCTCCCTCACCCACTCAGTCACACTCTCGCAGCACTCACACTTTCCCACTCCGTTTAAATCTCCCTCTCCCGCTCAGTCTCACTCTCGCAGCCCCTCTCACTTTCCCACTCCCACTCAATCTCCCTCTCCCACTCAGTCTCACTCTCGCAGCCCCTCGCACTTTCCCAAACCCTCTCAATCTCCCTCTCCCACTCAGTCTCACTCTCGCAGTCCGTCTCAGTTTCCCACTCCCTCTCAATCGCCCTCTCCCATTCAGTCTCACTCTCGCATCCCTCGCACTTTCCAACTCTCTCTCAATTAACCTCTCCCAATCAGTCTCACTCTCGCAGCCCCTCACACCTTCCCACTCTCTCGCAATCTCCCTCTGCCACTCAGTCTCACTCTCGCAGGCACTCTCAATTTCCCACTCCATCTCGCACTCAGTCTCACACTCGCAGCTCCTCTCATTTTCCCACTCCCTCTCAATCTCCCTCTCCCACCCAGGTTCACTCTCGCAGCCACTCTCACTTTCCCACTCAATCTCGAACTCCCTCTCCCACTCAGTCCCACTCTCGCAGCCCCTCTCACATTCCCACTTCCTCTCAATCTCCCTCTCCAACACAGTCTCACTCTCGCAGCCCATCTCACTTTCCCACTTCCTCTCAATCTCCCTCTCCAACTCAGTCTCACTCTCGCAGCCCCTCACTTTCCCACTCCCTCTCCAATTCAGTCTTACTCTTGCAGCCCCTCTCACTTACCCACTCCCTCTCAATCTCCGCCCCCCATTCAGTCTCACTCTCGCAGCCCCTCCCACTTTCCCAATCCCTCTCAATCTCCCTCTCCCACTCAGTCTCACTCTCGCAGCCACTCTCACTTTTCCACTCCCTCTCAATCTCCCTCTACCACTCAGTCTGACTCTCGGAGCCGCTCTCACTTTCCCACTCCCTCTCAATCTCCTACTCCCACCCATTTTCACTCTCGCAGCCACTCTCACTTTCACTCTACCACTCAGTCTCACTCTCGCAGCCAGTCTCACTTTCCCAATCCGTCGCAATCTCCCTCTCCCACCCAGTCTCACTCTCGCAGCCGCTCTCACTTTCCCACTCCCTCTCAATCTCCCTCTCCCACTCAGTCTGACTCTCGCAGCTCCTCTCACTTTCCCACTCTCTCTCAATCTCCCCCTCCCACTCAGTCTCACTCTCGGAGCCCCACTCACTTTCCCACTTCCTCTCAATCGCCCTCTCCCACTCAGTCTCACTCTCGCTGCCACTCTCACTTTCCCACTCTCTCTCAATCTCCATCTCCCACTCAGTCTGACTCTCACAGCCCCTCTCACATTCCCACTTCCTCTCAATCTCCCTCTCCAACACAGTCTCACTCTCGCAGCCCATCTCACTTTCCCACTTCCTCTCAATCTGCCTCTCCCATTCAGTCTCACTCTCGCAGCCCCTCTCACTTTACCACACTCTCTCAATCTCCCTCTCCCGCTCAGTCTCACTCTCGCAGCCCCTCTCACCTTCCCACTCCCTCTCAATCTCCCTCTCCCACTCAGTCTCACTCGCGCAGCCCCTCTCACTTTCCCACTCCTTCTCAATCTCCCTCTCCCACTTAGTCTCACTCGCGCAGCCCCTCTCACTTTCCAACTCACTCTCAATCTCCCTCTCCCACTCACTCTCGCAGCCCCTCGCACTTTCCCACTCCCTCTCAATCTCCCCCTCCCACTCAGTCTCACTTTCGCAGCCACTCTCACTTTTCCACTCCCTCTCAATCTCGCTCACCGACTCAGTCTCAATCTCGCAACCCCTCTCACTTTCCCACTCCCTCTCAATCTCCTTCACCGACTCAGTCTCACTCTCGCAGACCCTCTCACTTTCCCACTCCCTCTCAATCTCCCTCTCCCACCCAGTCTTACTCTCGCAGCCCCTCGCACTTTCCCACTCCCTCTTAATCTCCCTCTCCAACTCAGTCTCACTCTCGCAGCCCCTCTCACTTTCCCACTCCCTCTCCCACCCAGTCTCACTCTCGCAGCTCCTCCCACTTTCCCAATCCCTCTCAATCTCCCTCTCCCACTCAGTCACACTCTCGCAGCCACTCACACTTTCCCACTCCCTCTCAATCTCCTACTCCCACCCAGTTTCACTCTCGCAGCCACTCTCACTTTCCCTCTACCACTCAGTCTAACTCTCGCAGCCAGTCTCACTTTCCCAAACCTTCGCAATCTCCCTCTCCCACCCAGTCTCACTCTCGCAGTCGCTCTCACTTTCCCACTCCCTCTCAATCTCCCTCTCCCACTCAGTCTGACTCTCGCAGCTCCTCTCACTTTCCCACTCTCTCTCAATCTCCCTCTCCCACTCTGTCTCACTCTCGGAGCCCCACTCACTTTCCCACTTCCTCTCAATCGCCCTCTCCCACTCAGTCTCACTATCGCAGCCCATCTCACTTCCCCACTTCCTCTCAATCTCCCTCTCCCATTCAGTCTCACTCTCGCAGCCCCTCTCACTTTCCCACACTCTCTCAATCTCCCTCTCCCGCTCAGTCTCACTCGCGCAGCCCCTCTCACTTTCCAACTCCTTCTCAATCTCCCTCTCCAACTCAGTCTTACTATCGCAGCCCCTCTCACTTTCCCACTACCTCTCAATTTCTCACTCCCACTCAGTCACACTCTCGCAGCCACTCTCACTTTCCGACTCCCTCTCAATCTCCCACTCCAACTCAGTCTCACTCTCGCAGCCCCTCTCACTTTCCCACTCCCTCTCAATCTCCCGCTCCCACTCAGTCTCCCTCTCGCAGCCCTCTCACTTTCCCACTACCTCTCAATTTCTCACTCCCACTCAGTCACACTCTCGCAGCCACTCTCACTTTCCGACTCCCTCTCAATCGCCCTCTCTCACTCAGTCTCACTCTCGCAGGCACTCTCACTTTCCCACTCTCTTTAAATCTCCCTCTCCCGCTCAGTCTCACTCTCGCAGCCCCTCTCACTTTCCCACTCCCACTCAATCTCCCTCTCCCACTCAGTCTCACTCTCGTAGCGCCTCTCACTTTCCTACTACCTCTCAATCTCCCTCTCCCACTCCGTCTCAATCTCGCAGCCAGTCTCACTTTCCGACTTCCTCTCAATCTCCCTCACCCACTCAGTCTCAATCTCGCAGTCCCTCTCACTTTGCCACTCTCTCTCAATCTCCCTCTCCCACTCAGTCACACTCTCGCAGCACTCTCACTTTCCCACTCCGTTTAAATCACCCTCTCCCGCTCCGTCTCACTCTCGCAGCCTCTCTCACTTTCCCACTCCCACTCAATCTCCCTCTCCCACTCAGTCTCACTCTCGCAGCCCCTCGCACATTCCCAAACCCTCTCAATCTCCCTCTCCCACTCAGTCTCACTCTCGCAGTCCGTCTCAGTTTCCCACTCCCTCTCAATCGCCCTCTCCCATTCAGTCTCACTCTCGCATCCCTCGCACTTTCCAACTCTCTCTCAATTAACCTCTCCCAATCAGTCTCACTCTCGCAGCCCCTCACACCTTCCCACTCTCTCGCAATCTCCCTCTGCCACTCAGTCTCACTCTCGCAGGCACTCTCACTTTCCCACTCCATCTCGCACTCAGTCTCACACTCGCAGCTCCTCTCATTTTCCCACTCCCTCTCAATCTCCCTCTCCCACCCAGGTTCACTCTCGCAGCCACTCTCACTTTCCCTCTGCCACTCAGACTCACTCTCGCAGCCACTCTCACTTTCCCAGTCCCTCGCCATCTCCCTCTCCCAACCAGTCTCACTCTCGCAGCCACTCTCACTTTCCCACTCAATCTCGAACTCCCTCTCCCACTCAGTCCCACTCTCGCAGCCCCTCTCACATTCCCACTTCCTCTCAATCTCCCTCTCCAACACAGTCTCACTCTCGCAGCCCATCTCACTTTCCCACTTCCTCTCAATCTCCCTCTCCAACTCAGTCTCACTCTCGCAGCCCCTCACTTTCCCACTCCCTCTCCAATTCAGTCTTACTCTTGCAGCCCCTCTCACTTACCCACTCCCTCTCAATCTCCGCCCCCCATTCAGTCTCACTCTCGCAGCCCCTCCCACTTTCCCAATCCCTCTCAATCTCCCTCTCCCACTCAGTCTCACTCTCGCAGCCACTCTCACTTTTCCACTCCCTCTCAATCTCCCTCTACCACTCAGTCTCACTCTCGGAGCCGCTCTCACTTTCCCACTCCCTCTCAATCTCCTACTCCCACCCATTTTCACTCTCGCAGCCACTCTCACTTTCACTCTACCACTCAGTCTCACTCTCGCAGCCAGTCTCACTTTCCCAATCCGTCGCAATCTCCCTCTCCCACCCAGTCTCACTCTCGCAGCCGCTCTCACTTTCCCACTCCCTCTCAATCTCCCTCTCCCACTCAGTCTGACTCTCGCAGCTCCTCTCACTTTCCCACTCTCTCTCAATCTCCCCCTCCCACTCAGTCTCACTCTCGGAGCCCCACTCACTTTCCCACTTCCTCTCAATCGCCCTCTCCCACTCAGTCTCACTCTCGCTGCCACTCTCACTTTCCCACTCTCTCTCAATCTCCATCTCCCACTCAGTCTGACTCTCACAGCCCCTCTCACATTCCCACTTCCTCTCAATCTCCCTCTCCAACACAGTCTCACTCTCGCAGCCCATCTCACTTTCCCACTTCCTCTCAATCTGCCTCTCCCATTCAGTCTCACTCTCGCAGCCCCTCTCACTTTACCACACTCTCTCAATCTCCCTCTCCCGCTCAGTCTCACTCTCGCAGCCCCTCTCACCTTCCCACTCCCTCTCAATCTCCCTCTCCCACTCAGTCTCACTCGCGCAGCCCCTCTCACTTTCCCACTCCTTCTCAATCTCCCTCTCCCACTTAGTCTCACTCGCGCAGCCCCTCTCACTTTCCAACTCACTCTCAATCTCCCTCTCCCACTCACTCTCGCAGCACCTCGCACTTTCCCACTCCCTCTCAATCTCCCCCTCCCACTCAGTCTCACTTTCGCAGCCACTCTCACTTTCCCACTCCCTCTCAATCTCCCTCACCGACTCAGTCTCACTCTCGCAACCCCTCTCACTTTCCCACTCCCTCTCAATCTCCTTCACCGACTCAGTCTCACTCTCGCAGCTCCTCTCACTTTCCCACTCCCTCTCAATCTCCCTCTCCCACTCAGTCTCACTCTCGCAGCTCCTCTCAATTTCTCACTCCCTCTCAATCTCCCCATCCCACTCAGTCTCACTCTCGCAGCTACTCACAATATCCCACTCCCTCTAATCTCCATCTCCCACCCAATCGCACTCACGTAGCGCCGCGCACTTTCCCACTTCCTCTTACTCTCCCTCTCCCACTTAGTCTCACTCTCGCAGCCCCTCTCACTTTCCCACTAACTCTAATCTCCCTCTCCCATTCAGTCTTACTCTCGCAGCCCCACTCACTTTCCCACTACCTCTCAATCGCCCTCTCCCACTCAGTCTCACTCTCGCAGCCCCTCGCACTTTCCCACTCCCTCACAAACTGCCTCTCGCACGCAGTCTCACTCTCGCAGAGCCTCTCACTTTCCCTCTCCTTCTAAATCTCCATCTCCCAGTCAGTCTCACTCTCGCAGCCACTCTCACTTTCCCACTCTCTCTCAATCTCCCTCTCCCACTCAGTCTCACTCGCGCAGCCCCTCTCACTTTCCCACTCCTTCTCAATCTCCCTCTCCCACTTAGTCTCACTCTCGCAGCCCCTCTCACTTTCCAACTCACTCTCAATCTCCCTCTCCCACTCAGTCTCACAGCCCCTCGCAATTTCCCACTCCCTCTCAATCTCCCTCTCCCGGTCAGTCTCACTCTCGCAGCCCCTCGCACTTTCCCACTCCCTCTCAATCTCCCCCTCCCACTCAGTCTCACTTTCGCAGCCACTCTCACTTTTCCACTCCCTCTCAATCTCGCTCACCGACTCAGTCTCAATCTCGCAACCCCTCTCACTTTCCCACTCCCTCTCAATCTCCTTCACCGACTCAGTCTCACTCTCGCAGCCCCTCTCACTTTCCCACTCCCTCTCAATCTCCCTCTCCCACCCAGTCTTACTCTCGCAGCCCCTCGCACTTTCCCACTCCCTCTTAATCTCCCTCTCCAACTCAGTCTCACTCTCGCAGCCCCTCTCACTTTCCCACTCCCTCTCCCACCCAGTCTCACTCTCGCAGCTCCTCCCACTTTCCCAATCCCTCTCAATCTCCCTCTCCCACTCAGTCACACTCTCGCAGCCACTCTCACTTTCCCACTCCCTCTCAATCTCCTACTCCCACCCAGTTTCACTCTCGCAGCCACTCTCACTTTCCCTCTACCACTCAGTCTAACTCTCGCAGCCAGTCTCACTTTCCCAAACCTTCGCAATCTCCCTCTCCCACCCAGTCTCACTCTCGCAGTCGCTCTCACTTTCCCACTCCCTCTCAATCTCCCTCTCCCACTCAGTCTGACTCTCGCAGCTCCTCTCACTTTCCCACTCTCTCTCAATCTCCCTCTCCCACTCTGTCTCACTCTCGGAGCCCCACTCACTTTCCCACTTCCTCTCAATCGCCCTCTCCCACTCAGTCTCACTATCGCAGCCCATCTCACTTCCCCACTTCCTCTCAATCTCCCTCTCCCATTCAGTCTCACTCTCGCAGCCCCTCTCACTTTCCCACACTCTCTCAATCTCCCTCTCCCGCTCAGTCTCACTCGCGCAGCCCCTCTCACTTTCCAACTCCTTCTCAATCTCCCTCTCCAACTCAGTCTTACTATCGCAGCCCCTCTCACTTTCCCACTACCTCTCAATTTCTCACTCCCACTCAGTCACACTCTCGCAGCCACTCTCACTTTCCGACTCCCTCTCAATCTCCCACTCCAACTCAGTCTCACTCTCGCAGCCCCTCTCACTTTCCCACTCCCTCTCAATCTCCCGCTCCCACTCAGTCTCCCTCTCGCAGCCCTCTCACTTTCCCACTACCTCTCAATTTCTCACTCCCACTCAGTCACACTCTCGCAGCCACTCTCACTTTCCGACTCCCTCTCAATCGCCCTCTCTCACTCAGTCTCACTCTCGCAGGCACTCTCACTTTCCCACTCTCTTTAAATCTCCCTCTCCCGCTCAGTCTCACTCTCGCAGCCCCTCTCACTTTCCCACTCCCACTCAATCTCCCTCTCCCACTCAGTCTCACTCTCGTAGCGCCTCTCACTTTCCTACTACCTCTCAATCTCCCTCTCCCACTCCGTCTCAATCTCGCAGCCAGTCTCACTTTCCGACTTCCTCTCAATCTCCCTCACCCACTCAGTCTCAATCTCGCAGTCCCTCTCACTTTGCCACTCTCTCTCAATCTCCCTCTCCCACTCAGTCACACTCTCGCAGCACTCTCACTTTCCCACTCCGTTTAAATCACCCTCTCCCGCTCCGTCTCACTCTCGCAGCCCCTCTCACTTTCCCACTCCCACTCAATCTCCCTCTCCCACTCAGTCTCACTCTCGCAGCCCCTCGCACATTCCCAAACCCTCTCAATCTCCCTCTCCCACTCAGTCTCACTCTCGCAGTCCGTCTCAGTTTCCCACTCCCTCTCAATCGCCCTCTCCCATTCAGTCTCACTCTCGCATCCCTCGCACTTTCCAACTCTCTCTCAATTAACCTCTCCCAATCAGTCTCACTCTCGCAGCCCCTCACACCTTCCCACTCTCTCGCAATCTCCCTCTGCCACTCAGTCTCACTCTCGCAGGCACTCTCACTTTCCCACTCCATCTCGCACTCAGTCTCACACTCGCAGCTCCTCTCATTTTCCCACTCCCTCTCAATCTCCCTCTCCCACCCAGGTTCACTCTCGCAGCCACTCTCACTTTCCCTCTGCCACTCAGACTCACTCTCGCAGCCACTCTCACTTTCCCAGTCCCTCGCCATCTCCCTCTCCCAACCAGTCTCACTCTCGCAGCCACTCTCACTTTCCCACTCAATCTCGAACTCCCTCTCCCACTCAGTCCCACTCTCGCAGCCCCTCTCACATTCCCACTTCCTCTCAATCTCCCTCTACAACACAGTCTCACTCTCGCAGCCCATCTCACTTTCCCACTTCCTCTCAATCTCCCTCTCCAACTCAGTCTCACTCTCGCAGCCCCTCACTTTCCCACTCCCTCTCCAATTCAGTCTTACTCTTGCAGCCCCTCTCACTTACCCACTCCCTCTCAATCTCCGCCCCCCATTCAGTCTCACTCTCGCAGCCCCTCCCACTTTCCCAATCCCTCTCAATCTCCCTCTCCCACTCAGTCTCACTCTCGCAGCCACTCTCACTTTTCCACTCCCTCTCAATCTCCCTCTACCACTCAGTCTGACTCTCGGAGCCGCTCTCACTTTCCCACTCCCTCTCAATCTCCTACTCCCACCCATTTTCACTCTCGCAGCCACTCTCACTTTCACTCTACCACTCAGTCTCACTCTCGCAGCCAGTCTCACTTTCCCAATCCGTCGCAATCTCCCTCTCCCACCCAGTCTCACTCTCGCAGCCGCTCTCACTTTCCCACTCCCTCTCAATCTCCCTCTCCCACTCAGTCTGACTCTCGCAGCTCCTCTCACTTTCCCACTCTCTCTCAATCTCCCCCTCCCACTCAGTCTCACTCTCGGAGCCCCACTCACTTTCCCACTTCCTCTCAATCGCCCTCTCCCACTCAGTCTCACTCTCGCTGCCACTCTCACTTTCCCACTCTCTCTCAATCTCCATCTCCCACTCAGTCTGACTCTCACAGCCCCTCTCACATTCCCACTTCCTCTCAATCTCCCTCTCCAACACAGTCTCACTCTCGCAGCCCATCTCACTTTCCCACTTCCTCTCAATCTGCCTCTCCCATTCAGTCTCACTCTCGCAGCCCCTCTCACTTTACCACACTCTCTCAATCTCCCTCTCCCGCTCAGTCTCACTCTCGCAGCCCCTCTCACCTTCCCACTCCCTCTCAATCTCCCTCTCCCACTCAGTCTCACTCGCGCAGCCCCTCTCACTTTCCCACTCCTTCTCAATCTCCCTCTCCCACTTAGTCTCACTCTCGCAGCCCCTCTCACTTTCCAACTCACTCTCAATCTCCCTCTCCCACTCACTCTCGCAGCACCTCGCACTTTCCCACTCCCTCTCAATCTCCCCCTCCCACTCAGTCTCACTTTCGCAGCCACTCTCACTTTCCCACTCCCTCTCAATCTCCCTCACCGACTCAGTCTCACTCTCGCAACCCCTCTCACTTTCCCACTCCCTCTCAATCTCCTTCACCGACTCAGTCTCACTCTCGCAGCCCCTCTCACTTTCCCACTCCCTCTCAATCTCCCTCTCCCACTCAGTCTCACTCTCGCAGCTCCTCTCAATTTCTCACTCCCTCTCAATCTCCCCATCCCACTCAGTCTCACTCTCGCAGCTACTCACAATATCCCACTCCCTCTAATCTCCATCTCCCACCCAATCGCACTCACGTAGCGCCGCGCACTTTCCCACTTCCTCTTACTCTCCCTCTCCCACTTAGTCTCACTCTCGCAGCCCCTCTCACTTTCCCACTAACTCTAATCTCCCTCTCCCATTCAGTCTTACTCTCGCAGCCCCACTCACTTTCCCACTACCTCTCAATCGCCCTCTCCCACTCAGTCTCACTCTCGCAGCCCCTCGCACTTTCCCACTCCCTCACAAACTGCCTCTCGCACGCAGTCTCACTCTCGCAGAGCCTCTCACTTTCCCTCTCCTTCTAAATCTCCATCTCCCAGTCAGTCTCACTCTCGCAGCCACTCTCACTTTCCCACTCTCTCTCAATCTCCCTCTCCCACTCAGTCTCACTCGCGCAACCCCTCTCACTTTCCCACTCCTTCTCAATCTCCCTCTCCCACTTAGTCTCACTCTCGCAGCCCCTCTCACTTTCCAACTCACTCTCAATCTCCCTCTCCCACTCAGTCTCACAGCCCCTCGCAATTTCCCACTCCCTCTCAATCTCCCTCTCCCGGTCAGTCTCACTCTCGCAGCCCCTCGCTCTTTCCCACTCCCTCTCAATCTCCCCCTCCCACTCAGTCTCACTTTCGCAGCCACTCTCACTTTTCCACTCCCTCTCAATCTCGCTCACCGACTCAGTCTCAATCTCGCAACCCCTCTCACTTTACCACTCCCTCTCAATCTCCTTCACCGACTCAGTCTCACTCTCGCAGCCCCTCTCACTTTCCCACTCCCTCTCAATCTCCCTCTCCCACCCAGTCTTACTCTCGCAGCCCCTCGCACTTTCCCACTCCCTCTTAATCTCCCTCTCCAACTCAGTCTCACTCTCGCAGCCCCTCTCACTTTCCCACTCCCTCTCCCACCCAGTCTCACTCTCGCAGCTCCTCCCACTTTCCCAATCCCTCTCAATCTCCCTCTCCCACTCAGTCACACTCTCGCAGCCACTCTCACTTTCCCACTCCCTCTCAATCTCCTACTCCCACCCAGTTTCACTCTCGCAGCCACTCTCACTTTCCCTCTACCACTCAGTCTAACTCTCGCAGCCAGTCTCACTTTCCCAAACCTTCGCAATCTCCCTCTCCCACCCAGTCTCACTCTCGCAGTCGCTCTCACTTTCCCACTCCCTCTCAATCTCCCTCTCCCACTCAGTCTGACTCTCGCAGCTCCTCTCACTTTCCCACTCTCTCTCAATCTCCCTCTCCCACTCTGTCTCACTCTCGGAGCCCCACTCACTTTCCCACTTCCTCTCAATCGCCCTCTCCCACTCAGTCTCACTATCGCAGCCCATCTCACTTCCCCACTTCCTCTCAATCTCCCTCTCCCATTCAGTCTCACTCTCGCAGCCCCTCTCACTTTCCCACACTCTCTCAATCTCCCTCTTCCGCTCAGTCTCACTCGCGCAGCCCCTCTCACTTTCCAACTCCTTCTCAATCTCCCTCTCCAACTCAGTCTTACTATCGCAGCCCCTCTCACTTTCCCACTACCTCTCAATTTCTCACTCCCACTCAGTCACACTCTCGCAGCCACTCTCACTTTCCGACTCCCTCTCAATCTCCCACTCCAACTCAGTCTCACTCTCGCAGCCCCTCTCACTTTCCCACTCCCTCTCAATCTCCCGCTCCCACTCAATCTCCCTCTCGCAGCCCTCTCACTTTCCCACTACCTCTCAATTTCTCACTCCTACTCAGTCACACTCTCGCAGCCACTCTCACTTTCCGACTCCCTCTCAATCGCCCTCTCTCACTCAGTCTCACTCTCGCAGGCACTCTCACTTTCCCACTCTCTTTAAATCTCCCTCTCCCGCTCAGTCTCACTCTCGCAGCCCCTCTCACTTTCCCACTCCCACTCAATCTCCCTCTCCCACTCAGTCTCACTCTCGTAGCGCCTCTCACTTTCCTACTACCTCTCAATCTCCCTCTCCCACTCCGTCTCAATCTCGCAGCCAGTCTCACTTTCCGACTTCCTCTCAATCTCCCTCACCCACTCAGTCTCAATCTCGCAGTCCCTCTCAATTTGCCACTCTCTCTCAATCTCCCTCTCCCACTCAGTCACACTCTCGCAGCACTCTCACTTTCCCACTCCGTTTAAATCACCCTCTCCCGCTCCGTCTCACTCTCGCAGCCTCTCTCACTTTCCCACTCCCACTCAATCTCCCTCTCCCACTCAGTCTCACTCTCGCAGCCCCTCGCACATTCCCAAACCCTCTCAATCTCCCTCTCCCACTCAGTCTCACTCTCGCAGTCCGTCTCAGTTTCCCACTCCCTCTCAATCCCCCTCTCCCATTCAGTCTCACTCTCGCATCCCTCGCACTTTCTAACTCTATCTCAATTAACCTCTCCCACTCAGTCTCACTCTCGCAGCTCCTCACATCTTCCCACTCTCTCGCAATCTCCCTCTGCCACTCAGTCTCACTCTCGCAGGCACTCTCACTTTCCCACTCCATCTCGCACTCAGTCTCACACTCGCAGCTCCTCTCATTTTCCCACTCCCTGTCAATCTCCCTCTCCCACTCGGTCACACTCTCGCAGCCCCTCTCACTTTCCCACTCAATCTCGAACTCCCTCTCCCACTCAGTCCCACTCTCGCAGCCCCTCTCACATTCCTATTTCCTCTCAATCTCCCTCTCCAACACAGTCTCACTCTCGCAGCCCATCTCACTTTCCCACTTCCTCTCAATCTCAACCTCCCATTCAGTCTCACACTCGCAGCCCCTATCACTTTCCCACTCCCTCTCAATCTCCCTCTCCCAGTCAGTCTCACTCTCGCAGCCACTCTCACTTTCCCACTTCCACTCAATCTCAATCTCCCATTCAGTCTCACTCTCGCAGCCCCTCTCACTTTCCCACTCCCTCTCAATCTCCCTCTCCCAGTCAGTCTCACTCTCGTAGCCACTCTCACTTTCCCACTCTCTCTCAATCTCCCTCTCCCACTGTCTCACTCTCGCAGCCACTCTCACTTTCCCACTTGCTCTCAAACTCCCTCTCCCACTCAGTCGAACTCTCGCAGCACCTCTCACATTCACTCTTCCTCTCAATCTCCCTTTCCAACACAGTCTCACTCTCGCAGCCCCTCTCACTTTACCACACTCTCTCAATCTCCCTCTCCCGCTAAGTCTCACTCTCGCAGCCCCTCTCACTTTCCCACTCCCTCTCAATCTCCCTCTCCCAGTCAGTCTCACTCTTGCAGTCACTCTCACTTTCCCACTCTCTCTGAATCTCCCTCTCCCACTCAGTCTCACTCATGCAGCCCCTCTCACTTTACAACTCACTCTCAATCTCCCTCTCCCACTCAGTCTCGCAGCCACTCTCACTTTCCCACTCCCTGTCAATCTCCCTCTCCCACCCAGTCTCACTCTCGCAGCCCCTCGCACTTTCCCACTCCCTCTTAAACTACCTCTCCAACTCAGTCTCACTCTCGCAGCCCCTCACTTTCCCACTCCCTCTCCAATTCAGTCTCACTCTCGCAGCCCCTCTCACTTACCCACTCCCTCTCAATCTCCCTCTCCAATACAGTCTCACTCTCGCAGCCCCTCTCACTTTCCCAATCCCTCTCAATCTCCCTCTCCCACTCAGTCTCACTCTCGCAGCCACTCTCACTTTCCCAATCCCTCTCAATCTCCCTCTACTACTCAGTTTCACTCTCGGAGCCACTCTCACTTTCCCACTCCCTCTCAATCTCCTACTCCCACCCAGTTTCACTCTCGCAGCCACTCTCACTTTCACTCTAACACTCAGTCTCTCTCTCGCAGCCACTCTCACTTTCCCACTTCCTCTCAATCTCAATCTCCCATTCAGTCTCACTCTCGCAGCCCCTCTCACTTTCCCACTCCCTCTCAATCTCCCTCTCCCAGTCAGTCTCACTCTCGCAGCCACTCTCACTTTCCCACTCTCTCTCAATCTCCATCTCCCACTCAGTCTCACTCTCGCAGCCACTCTCACTTTCCCACTCTCTCTCAATCTCCATCTCCCACTCAGTCTGACTCTCACAGCCCCTCTCACATTCCCACTCCCTCTCAATCTCCCTCTCCCAGTCAGTCTCACTCTCGCAGCCACTCTCACTTTCCCACTCTCTCTCAATCTCCCTCTCCCACTCAGTCTCACTCGTGCAGCCCCTCTCACTTTGCCACTCCTTCTCAATCTCCCTCTCCCACTTAGTCTCACTCTCGCAGCCCCTCTCACTTTCCAACTCACTCTCAATCTCCCTCTCCCACTCACTCTCGCAGCCCCTCGCACTTTCCCACTCCCTCTCAATCTCCCCCCTCCCACTCAGTCTCACTTTCGCAGCCACTCTCACTTTCCCACTCCCTCTCAATCTCCCTCACCGACTCAGTCTCACTCTCGCAACCCCTCTCACTTTCCCACTCCCTCTCAATCTCCGTCACCGACTCAGTCTCACTCTCGCAGCACCTCTCACTTTCCCACTCCCTCTCAATCTCCCTCTCCCACCCAGTCTCACTCTCGCAGCCCCTCGCACTTTCCCACTCCCTCTTAATCTCCCTCTCCAACTCAGTCTCACTCTCGCAGCCCCTCACTTTCCCACTCCCTCTCCAATTCAGTCTTACTCTTGCAGCCCCTCTCACTTACCCACTCCCTCTCAATCTCCGCCCCCCATTCAGTCTCACTCTCGCAGCCCCTCCCACTTTCCCAATCCCTCTCAATCTCCCTCTCCCACTCAGTCTCACTCTTGCAGTCACTCTCACTTTCCCACTCTCTCTGAATCTCCCTCTCCCACTCAGTCTCACTCACGCAGCCCCTCTCACTTTACAACTCACTCTCAATCTCCCTCTCCCACTCAGTCTCGCAGCCACTCTCACTTTCCCACTCCCTCTCAATCTCCCTCTCCCACCCAGTCTCACTCTCGCAGCCCCTCGCACTTTCCCACTCCCTCTTAAACTACCTCTCCAACTCAGTCTCACTCTCGCAGCCCCTCACTTTCCCACTCCCTCTCCAATTCAGTCTCACTCTCGCAGCCCCTCTCACTTACCCACTCCCTCTCAATCTCCCTCTCCCATACAGTCTCACTCTCGCAGCCCCTCTCACTTTCCCAATCCCTCTCAATCTCCCTCTCCCACTCAGTCTCACTCTCGCAGCCACTCTCACTTTCCCAATCCCTCTCAATCTCCCTCTACTACTCAGTTTCACTCTCGGAGCCACTCTCACTTTCCCACTCCCTCTCAATCTCCTACTCCCACCCAGTTTCACTCTCGCAGCCACTCTCACTTTCACTCTACCACTCAGTCTCTCTCTCGCAGCCACTCTCACTTTCCCACTTCCTCTCAATCTCAATCTCCCATTCAGTCTCACTCTCGCAGCCCCTCTCACTTTCCCACTCCCTCTCAATCTCCCTCTCCCAGTCAGTCTCACTCTCGCAGCCACTCTCACTTTCCCACTCTCTCTCAATCTCCATCTCCCACTCAGTCTCACTCTCGCAGCCACTCTCACTTTCCCACTCTCTCTCAATCTCCATCTCCCACTCAGTCTGACTCTCACAGCCCCTCTCACATTCCCACTCCCTCTCAATCTCCCTCTCCCAGTCAGTCTCACTCTCGCAGCCACTCTCACTTTCCCACTCTCTCTCAATCTCCCTCTCCCACTCAGTCTCACTCGCGCAGCCCCTCTCACTTTGCCACTCCTTCTCAATCTCCCTCTCCCACTTAGTCTCACTCTCGCAGCCCCTCTCACTTTCCAACTCACTCTCAATCTCCCTCTCCCACTCACTCTCGCAGCCCCTCGCACTTTCCCACTCCCTCTCAATCTCCCCCTCCCACTCAGTCTCACTTTCGCAGCCACTCTCACTTTCCCACTCCCTCTCAATCTCCCTCACTGACTCAGTCTCACTCTCGCAACCCCTCTCACTTTCCCACTCCCTCTCAATCTCCGTCACCGACTCAGTCTCACTCTCGCAGCACCTCTCACTTTCCCACTCCCTCTCAATCTCCCTCTCCCACCCCAGTCTCACTCTCGCAGCCCCTCGCACTTTCCCACTCCCTCTTAATCTCCCTCTCCAACTCAGTCTCACTCTCGCAGCCCCTCACTTTCCCACTCCCTCTCCAATTCAGTCTTACTCTTGCAGCCCCTCTCACTTACCCACTCCCTCTCAATCTCCGCCCCCCATTCAGTCTCACTCTCGCAGCCCCTCCCACTTTCCCAATCCCTCTCAATCTCCCTCTCCCACTCAGTCTCACTCTCGCAGCCACTCTCACTTTTCCACTCCGTCTCAATCTCCCTCTACCACTCAGTCTCACTCTCGGAGCCGCTCTCACTTTCCCACTCCCTCTCAATCTCCTACTCCCACCCAGTTTCACTCTCGCAGCCACTCTCACTTTCACTCTACCACTCAGTCTCTCTCTCGCAGCCACTCTCACTTTCCCACTTCCTCTCAATCTCAATCTCCCATTCAGTCTCACTCTCGCAGCCCCTCTCACTTTCCCACTCCCTCTCAATCTCCCTCTCCCAGTCAGTCTCACTCTCGCAGCCACTCTCACTTTCCCACTCTCTCTCAATCTCCATCTCCCACTCAGTCTCACTCTCGCAGCCACTCTCACTTTCCCACTCTCTCTCAATCTCCATCTCCCACTCAGTCTGACTCTCACAGCCCCTCTCACATTCCCACTTCCTCTCAATCTCCCTCTCCCATTCAGTCTCACTCTCGCAGCCCCTCTCACTTTACCACACTCTCTCAATCTCCCTCTCCCGCTCAGTCTCACTCTCGCAGCCCCTCTCACTTTCCCACTCCCTCTCAATCTCCCTCTCCCAGTCAGTCTCACTCTCGCAGCCACTCTCACTTTCCCACTCTCTCTCAATCTCCCTCTCCCACTCAGCCTCACTCGCGCAGCCCTTCTCACTTTCCCACTCCTTCTCAATCTCCGTCTCCCACTTAGTCTCACTCTCGCAGCCCCTCTCACTTTCCAACTCACTCTCAATCTCCCTCTCCCACTCACTCTCGCAGCCCCTCGCACTTTCCCACTCCCTCTTAATCTCCCCCTCCCACTCAGTCTCACTTTCGCAGCCACTCTCACTATCCCACTCCCTCTCAATCTCCCTCTCCCAGTCAGTCTCACTCTTGAAGCCACTCTCACTTTCCCACTCTCTCTCAATCTCCCTCTCCCACTCAGTCTCACTCTCGCAGCCCCTCTCACTTTACAACTCACTCTCAATCTCCCTCTCCCACTCAGTCTCGCAGCCCTTCTCACTTTCCCACTCCCTCTCAATCTCCCTCTCCCACCCAGTCTCACTCTCGCAGCCCCTCGCACTTTCCCACTCCCTCTTAAACTACCTCTCCAACTCAGTCTCACTCTCGCAGCCCCTCACTTTCGCACTCCCTCTCCAATTCAGTCTCACTCTCGCAGCCCCTCTCACTTACCCACTCCCTCTCAATCTCCCTCTCCAACTCAGTCTCACTCTCGCAGTCCCTCTCACTTTCCCAATCCCTCTCAATCTCCCTCTCCCACTCAGTCTCACTCTCGCAGCCACTCTCACTTTCCCACTCCCTCTCAATCTCCCTCTACTACTCAGTTTCACTCTCGGAGCAACTCTCACTTTCCCACTCCCTCTCAATCTCCTACTCCCACCCAGTTTCACTCTCGCAGCCACTCTCACTTTCACTCTACCACTCAGTCTCTCTCTCGCAGCCACTCTCACTTTCCCACTTCCTCTCAATCTCAATCTCCCATTCAGTCTCACTCTCGCAGCCCCTCTCACTTTCCCACTCCCTCTCAATCTCCCTCTCCCAGTCAGTCTCACTCTCGCAGCCACTCTCACTTTCCCACTCTCTCTCAATCTCCATCTCCCACTCAGTCTCACTCTCGCAGCCACTCTCACTTTCCCACTCTCTCTCAATCTCCATCTCCCACTCAGTCTGACTCTCACAGCCCCTCTCACATTCCCACTTCCTCTCAATCTCCCTCTCCCATTCAGTCTCACTCTCGCAGCCCCTCTCACTTTACCACACTCTCTCAATCTCCCTCTCCCGCTCAGTCTCACTCTCGCAGCCCCTCTCACTTTCCCACTCCCTCTCAATCTCCCTCTCCCAGTCAGTCTCACTCTCGCAGCCACTCTCACTTTCCCACTCTCTCTCAATCTCCCTCTCCCACTCAGTCTCACTCGCGCAGCTCCTCTCACTTTGCCACTCCTTCTCAATCTCCCTCTCCCACTTAGTCTCACTCTCGCAGCCCCTCTCACTTTCCAACTCACTCTCAATCTCCCTCTCCCACTCACTCTCGCAGCCCCTCGCACTTTCCCACTCCCTCTCAATCTCCCCCTCCCACTCAGTCTCACTTTCGCAGCCACTCTCACTTTCCCACTCCCTCTCAATCTCCCTCACCGACTCAGTCTCACTCTCGCAACCCCTCTCACTTTCCCACTCCCTCTCAATCTCCGTCACCGACTCAGTCTCACTCTCGCAGCCCCTCGCACTTTCCCACTCCCTCTTAATCTCCCTCTCCAACTCAGTCTCACTCTTGCAGCCCCTCACTTTCCCACTCCCTCTCCAATTCAGTCTTACTCTTACAGCCCCTCTCACTTACCCACTCCCTCTCAATCTCCGCCCCCCATTCAGTCTCACTCTCGCAGCCCCTCCCACTTTCCCAATCCCTCTCAATCTCCCTCTCCCACTCAGTCTCACTCTCGGAGCCGCTCTCACTTTCCCACTCCCTCTCAATCTCCTACTCCCACCCATTTTCACTCTCGCAGCCACTCTCACTTTCACTCTACCACTCAGTCTCACTCTCGCAGCCAGTCTCACTTTCCCAATCCCTCGCAATCTCCCTCTCCCATCCAGTCTCACTCTCGCAGCCGCTCTCACTTTCCCACTCCCTCTCAATCTCCCTCTCCCACTAGTCTGACTCTCGCAGCTCCTCTCACTTTCCCACTCTCTCTCAATCGCCCTCTCCCACTCAGTCTCACTCTCGCAGCCCATCTCACTTTCCCACGTCCTCTCAATCTCCCTCTCCCATTCAGTCTCACTCTCGCAGCCCCTCTCACTTTACCACACTCTCTCAATCTCCCTCTCCCGCTCAGTCTCACTCTCGCAGCCCCTCTCACTTTCCCACTCCCTATCAATCTCCCTCTCCCAGTCAGTCTCACTCTCGCAGCCACTCTCACTTTCCCACTCTCTCTCAATCTCCCTCTCCCACTCAGTCTCACTCGCGCAGCCCCTCTCACTTTCCCACTCCTTCTCAATCTCCCTCTCCCACTTAGTCTCACTCTCGCAGCCCCTCTCACTTTCCAACTCACTCTCAATCTCCCTCTCCCACTCACTCTCGCAGCCCCTCGCACTTTCCCACTCCCTCTCAATCTCCCCCTCCCACTCAGTCTCACTTTCGCAGCCACTCTCACTTTCCCACTCCCTCTCAATCTCCCTCACCGACTCAGTCTCACTCTCGCAACCCCTCTCACTTTCCCACTCCCTCTCAATCTCCGTCACCGACTCAGTCTCACTCTCGCAGCCCCTCGCACTTTCCCACTCCCTCTTAATCTCCCTCTCCAACTCAGTCTCACTCTCGCAGCCCCTCACTTTCCCACTCCCTCTCCAATTCAGTCTTACTCTTGCAGCCCCTCTCAATTACCCACTCCCTCTCAATCTCCGCCCCCCATTCAGTCTCACTCTCGCAGCCCCTCCCACTTTCCCAATCCCTCTCAATCTCCCTCTCCCACTCAGTCTCACTCTCGGAGCCGCTCTCACTTTCCCACTCCCTCTCAATCTCCTCCTCCCACCCATTTTCACTCTCGCAGCCACTCTCACTTTCACTCTACCACTCAGTCTCACTCTCGCAGCCAGTCTCACTTTCCCAATCCCTCGCAATCTCCCTCTCCCACTAGTCTGACTCTCGCAGCTCCTCTCACTTTCCCACTCTCTCTCAATCTCCCTCTCCCACTCAGTCTCACTCTCGGAGCCCCACTCACTTTCCCACTTCCTCTCAATCACCCTCTCCCACTCAGTCTCACTCTCGCAGCCCATCTCACTTTCCCACGTCCTCTCAATCTCCCTCTCCCATTCAGTCTCACTCTCGCAGCCCCTCTCACTTTCCCACACTCTCTCAATCTCCCTCTCCCGCTCAGTCTCACTCTCGCTGCCACTCTCACTTTACCACACTCTCTCAATCTCCCTCTCCCACCCAGTCTCACTCTCGCAGTCGCTCTCACTTTCCCCCTCCCTCTCAATCTCCCTCTCCCACTCAGTCTGACTCTCGCAGCTCCTCTCACTTTCCCACTCTCTCTCAATCTCCCTCTCCCACTCTGTCTCACTCTCGGAGCCCCACTCACTTTCCCACTTCCTCTCAATCTCCCTCTCCCATTCAGTCTCACTCTCGCAGCCCCTCTCACTTTCCCACACTCTCTCAATCTCCCTCTCCCGCTCACTCTCACTCTCGCAGCCACTCTCACTTTCCCACTCTCTCTCAATCTCCCTCTCCCACTCAGACTCACTCGCGCAGCCCCTCTCACTTTCCAACTCCTTCTCAATCTCCCTCTCCAACTCAGTCTTACTATCGCAGCCCCTCTCACTTTCCAACTCCCTCTCAATCTCCCTCTCCCAGTCAGTCTCAAAGCCCCTCTCACTTTCCCACTCCCTCTCAATCTCCCACTCCAACTCAGTCTCACTCTCGCAGCCCCTCTCACTTTTCCACTCCCTCTCAATCTCCCGCTCCCACTCAGTCTCCCTCTCGCAGCCCTCTCACTTTCCCACTACCTCTTAATTTCTCACTCCCACTCAGTCACACTCTCGCAGCCACTCTCACTTTCCGACTCCCTCTCAATCTCCCTCTCCCACTCAGTCTCACTCTCGCAGGCAGTCTCACTTTCCCACTCTCTTTAAATCTCCCTCTCCCGCTCAGTCTCACTCTCGCAGCCCCTCTCACTTTCCCACTCCCAATCAATCTCCCTCTCCTACTCAGTCTCACTCTCGTAGCCCCTCTCACTTTCCCACTACCTCTCAATCTCCCTCTCCCACTCCGTCTCAATCTCGCAGCCAGTCTCACTTTCCCACTCCCACTCAATCTCCCTCTCCCACTCAGTCTCACTCTCGCAGCCCCTCGCACTTTCCCAAACTCTCTCAATCTCCCTCTCCCACTCAGTCTCACTCTCGCAGTCCGTCTGTTTCCCACTCCCTCTCAATCCCCCTCTCCCATTCAGTCTCACTCTCGCATCCCTCGCACTTTCTAACTCTCTCTCAATTAACCTCTCCCACTCAGTCTCACTCTCGCAGCTCCGCACATCTTCCCACTATCTCGCAATCTCCCTCTGCCACTCAGTCTCACTCTCGCAGGCACTCTCACTTTCCCACTCCATCTCGCACTCAGTCTCACACTCGCAGCTCCTCTCATTTTCCCACTCCCTGTCAGTCTCCGTCTCCCACCCAGTCACACTCTCGCAGCCCCTCTCACTTTCCCACTCAATCTCGAACTCCCTCTCCCACTCAGTCCCACTCTCGCAGCCCCTCTCACATTCCCACTTCCTCTCTATCTCCCTCTCCAACACAGTCTCACTCTCGCAGCCCATCTCACTTTCCCACTTCCTCTCAATCTCAACCTCCCATTCAGTCTCACACTCGCAGCCCCTCTCACTTTCCCACTCCCTCTCAATCTCCCTGTCCCAGTCAGTCTCACTCTCGCAGCCACTCTCACTTTCCCACTTCCACTCAATCTCAATCTCCCATTCAATCTCACTCTCGCAGCCCCTCTCACTTTCCCACTCCCTCTCAATCTCCCTCTCCCAGTCAGTCTCACTCTCGTAGCCACTCTCACTTTCCCACTCTCTCTCAATCTCCCTCTCCCACTGTCTCACTCTCGCAGCCACTCTCACTTTCCCACTCTCTCTCAAACTCCCTCTGCCACTCAGTCTGACTCTCGCAGCCCCTCTCACATTCCCTCTTCCTCTCAATCTCCCTTTCCAACACAGTCTCACTCTCGCAGCCCCTCTCACTTTACCACACTCTCTCAATCTCCCTCTCCCGCTAAGTCTCACTCTCGCAGCCCCTCTCACTTTCCCACTCCCTCTCAATCTCCCTCTCCCAGTCAGTCTCACTCTTGCAGCCACTCTCACTTTCCCACTCTCTCTCAATCTCCCTCTCCCACTCAGTCTCACTCGCGCAGCCCCTCTCACTTTCCCATTCCTTCTCAATGGCCCTCTCCCACCCAGTCTCACTCTCGCAGCCCCTTGCACTTTCCTACTCCCTCTTAAACTCCCTCTCCAACTCAGTCTCACTCTCGTGGCCCCTCACTTTCCCACTCCCTCTCCAATTCAGTCTCACTCTCGCAGCCCCTCTCACTTACCCACTCCCTCTCAATCTCCCTCTCCAACTCAGTCTCACTCTTGCAGCCCCTCTCACTTTCCCAATCCCTCTCAATCTCCCTCTCCCACTCAGTCTCACTCTCGCAGCCACTCTCACTTTCCCACTCCCTCTCAATCTCCCTCTACTACTCAGTTTCACTCTCGCAGCCACTCTCACTTTCCCACTCTCTCTCAATCTCCATCTCCCACTCAGTCTGACTCTCACAGCCACTCTCACATTCCCACTTCCTCTCAATCTCCCTCTCCAACACAGTCTCAATCTCGCAGCCCATCTCACTTTCCCACTTCCTCTCAATCTCCCTCTCCCATTCAGTCTCACTCTCGCAGCCCCTCTCACTTTACCACACTCTCTCAATCTCCCTCTGCCGCTCAGTCTCACTCTCGCAGCCCCTCTCGCTTTCCCACTCCCTCTCAATCTCCCTCTCCCACTCAGTCTCACTCGCACAGCCCCTCTCACTTTCCAACTCCTTCTCAATCTCCCTCTCCCACTCAGTCTTAATATCGCAGCCCCTCTCACTTTCCAACTCCCTCTCAATCTCCCTCTCCCAGTCAGTCTGAAAGCCCCTCTCACTTTCCCACTCCAACTCAGTCTCACTCTCGCAGCCCCTCTAATTTTCCCACTCCCTCTCAATCTCCCGCTCCCACTCAGTCTCCCTCTCGCAGCCCTCTCACTTTCCCACTACCTCTCAATTTCTCACTCCCACTCAGTCACACTCTCGCAGCCACTCTCACTTTCCGACTCCCTCTCAATCTCCCTCTCCCACTCATTCTCACTCTCGCAGGCACTCTCACTTTCCCACTCTCTTTAAATCTCCCTCTCCCGCTCAGTCTCACTCTCGCAGCCTCTCTCACTTTCCCACTCCCACTCAATCTCCCTCTCCCACTCAGTCTCACTCTCGTAGCCCCTCTCACTTTCCCACTACCTCTCAATCTCCCTCTCCCACTCCGTCTCAATCTCGCAGCCAGTCTCACTTTCCGACTTCCTCTCAATCTCCCTCACCCACTCAGTCTCAATCTCGCAGTCCCTCTCACTTTCCCACTCTCTCTCAATCTCCCTCTCCCACTCAGTCACACTCTCGCAGCACTCACACTTTCCCACTCCGTTTAAATCTCCCTCTCCCGCTCAGTCTCACTCTCGCAGCCCCTCTCACTTTCCCACTCCCACTCAATCTCCCTCTCCCACTCAGTCTCACTCTCGCAGCCCCTCGCACTTTCCCAAACCCTCTCAATCTCCCTCTCCCACTCAGTCTCACTCTCGCAGACCGTCTCAGTTTCCCACTCCCTCTCAATCCTCCTCTCCCATTCAGTCTCACTCTCGCAGTCCCTCTCACTTTCCCACTCCCACTCAATCTCCCTCTCCCACTCAGTCTCACTCTCGCAGCCCCTCGCACTTTCCCAAACCCTCTCAATCTCCCTCTCCCACTCAGTCTCACTCTCGCAGACCGTCTCAGTTTCCCACTCCCTCTCAATCCTCCTCTCCCATTCAGTCTCACTCTCGCATCCCTCGCACTTTCCAACTCTCTCTCAATTAACCTCTCCCAATCAGTCTCACTCTCGCAGCCCCTCACACCTTCCCACTCTCTCGCAATCTCCCTCTGCCACTCAGTCTCACTCTCGCAGGCACTCTCACTTTCCCACTCCATCTCGCACAGTCTCACACTCGCAGCTCCTCTCATTTTCACACTCCCTCTCAATCTCCCTCTCCCACCCAGGTTCACTCTCGCAGCCACTCTCACTTTCCCTCTGCCACTCAGACTCACTCTCGCAGCCACTCTCACTTTCCCAGTCCCTCGCCATCTCCCTCTCCCACCCAGTCTCACTCTCGCAGCCCCTCTCACTTTCCCACTCAATCTCGAACTCCCTCTCCCACTCAGTCCCACTCTCGCAGCCCCTCTCACATTCCCACTTCCTCTCAATCTCCCTCTCCAACACAGTCTCACTCTCGCAGCCCATCTCACTTTCCCACTTCCTCTCAATCTCAATCTCCCATTCAGTCTCACACTCGCAGCCCCTCTAATTTTCCCACTCCCTCTCAATCTCCCTCTCCCAGTCAGTCTCACTCTCGCAGCCACTCTCACATTCCCTCTTCCTATCAATCTCCCATTCCAACACAATCTCACTCTCGCAGCCCCTCTCACTTTACCACACTCTCTCAATCTCCCTCTCCCGCTCAGTCTCACTCTCGCAGCCCCTTTCACTTTCCCACTCCCTCTCAATCTCCCTCTCCCAGTCAGTCTCACTCTTGCAGCCACTCTCACTTTCCCACTCTCTCTCAATCTCCCTCTCCCACTCAGTCTCACTCGCGCAGCCCCTCTCACTTTCCCACTCCTTCTCAATCTCCCTCTCCCACTTAGTCTCAATCTCGCAGCCCCTCTCACTTTACAACTCACTCTCAATCTCCCTCTCCCACTCAGTCTCGCAGCCCCTCTCACTTTCCCACTCCCTCTCAATCTCCCTCTCCCACCCAGTCTCACTCTCGCAGCCCCTCGCACTTTCCCACTCCCTCTCCAACTCAGTCTCACTCTCGCAGCCCCTCACTTTCCCACTCCCTCTCCAATTCAGTCTCACTCTCGCAGCCCCTCTCACTTACCCACTCCCTCTCAATCTCCCTCTCCAACTCAGTCTCACCCTCGCAGCCCCTCTCACTTTCCCAATCCCTCTCAATCTCCCTCTCCCACTCAGTCTCACTCTCGCAGCCACTCTCACTTTCCCACTCCCTCTCAATCTCCCTCTACTACTCAGTTTCACTCTCGGAGCCACTCTCACTTTCCCACTCCCTCTCAATCTGCTACTCCCACCCAGTTTCACTCTCGCAGCCACTCTCACTTTCACTCTACCACTCAGTCTCACTCTCGCAGCCATTCTCACTTTCCCACTTCCTCTCAATCTCAATCTCCCATTCAGTCTCACTCTCGCAGCCCCTCTCACTTTCCCACTCCCTCTCAATCTCCCTCTCCCAGTCAGTCTCACTCTCGCAGCCACTCTCACTTTCCCACTCTCTCTCAATCTCCATCTCACACTCAGTCTCACTCTCGCAGCCACTCTCACTTTCCCACTCTCTCTGAATCTCCATCTCCCACACAGTCTCACTCTCACAGCCCCTCTCACATTCCCACTTCCTCTCAATCTCCCTCTCCAACACAGTCTCACTCTCGCAGCCCATCTCACTTTCCCACTTCCTCTCAATCTCCCTCTCCCATTCAGTCTCACTCTCGCAGCCCCTCTCACTTTACCAAACTCTCTCAATCTCCCTCTCCCGCTCAGTCTCACTCTCGCAGCCCCTCTCACTTTCCCACTCCCTCTCAATCTCCCTCTCCCAGTCAGTCTCACTCTCGCAGCCACTCTCACTTTCCCACTCTCTCTCAATCTCCCTCTCCCACTCAGTCTCACTCACGCAGCCCCTCTCACTTTCCCACTCCTTCTCAATCTCCCTCTCCCACTTAGTCTCACTCTCGCAGCCCCTCTCACTTTCCAACTCACTCTCAATCTCCCTCTCCCACTCACTCTCGCAGCCCCTCGCACTTTCCCACTCCCTCTCAATCTCCCCCTCCCACTCAGTCTCACTTTCGCAGCCACTCTCACTTTCCCACTCCCTCTCAATCTACCTCACCGACTCAGTCTCACTCTCGCAACCCCTCTCACTTTCCCACTCCCTCTCAATCTCCTTCACCGACTCAGTCTCACTCTCGCAGCCCCTCTCACTTTCCCACTCCCTCTCAATCTCCCTCTCCCACCCAGTCTCACTCTCGCAGCCCCTCGCACTTTCCCACTCCCTCTTAATCTCCCTCTCCAACTCAGTCTCACTCTCGCAGCCCCTCACTTTCCCACTCCCTCTCCAATTCAGTCTTACTCTTGCAGCCCCTCTCACTTACCCACTCCCTCTCAATCTCCGCCCCCCATTCAGTCTCACTCTCGCAGCCCCTCCCACTTTCCCAATCCCTCTCAATCTCCCCCTCCCACTCAGTCTCACTCTCGCAGCCACTCTCACTTTTCCACTCCCTCTCAATCTCCCTATACCACTCAGTCTCACTCTCGGAGCCATTCTCACTTTCCCACTCCCTCTCAATCTCCTATTCCCACCCAGTTTCACTCTCGCAGCCACTCTCACTTTCACTCTACCACTCAGTCTCACACTCGCAGCCAGTCTCACTTTCCCAATCCCTCGCAATCTCCCTCTCCCACCCAGTCTCATTCTCGCAGCCGCTCTCACTTTCCCACTCCCTCTCAATCTCCCTCTCCCACTCAGTCTGACTCTCGCAGCTACTCTCACTTTCCCACTCTCTCTCAATCTCCCTCTCCCACTCAGTCTCACTCTCGGAGCCCCACTCCCTCTCAATCTCCCTCACCGACTCAGTCTCACTCTCGCAACCCCTCTCACTTTCCCACTCCCTCTCAATCTCCTTCACCGACTCAGTCTCACTCTCGCAGCCCCTCTCACTTTCCCACTCCCTCTCAATCTCCCTCTCCCACCCAGTCTCACTCTCGCAGCCCCTCGCACTTTCCCACTCCCTCTTAATCTCCCTCTCCAACTCAGTCTCACTCTCGCAGACCCTCACTTTCCCACTCCCTCTCCAATTCAGTCTTCCTCTTGCAGCCCCTCTAACTTACCCACTCCCTCTCAATCTCCGCCCCCCATTCAGTCTCACTCTCGCAGCCCCTCCCACTTTCCCAATCCCTCTCAATCTCCCCCTCCCACTCAGTCTCACTCTCGCAGCCACTCTCACTTTTCCACTCCCTCTCAATCTCCCTATACCACTCAGTCTCACTCTCGGAGCCATTCTCACTTTCCCACTCCCTCTCAATCTCCTACTCCCACCCAGTTTCACTCTCGCAGCCACTCTCACTTTCACTCTACCACTCAGTCTCACACTCGCAGCCAGTCTCACTTTCCCAATCCCTCGCAATCTCCCTCTCCCACCCAGTCTCACTCTCGCAGCCGCTCTCACTTTCCCACTCCCTCTCAATCTCCCTCTCCCACTCAGTCTGACTCTCGCAGCTCCTCTCACTTTCCCACTCTCTCTCAATCTCCCTCTCCCACTCAGTCTCACTCTCGGAGCCCCACTCACTTTCCCACTTCCTCTCAATCGCCCTCTCCCACTCAGTCTCACTCTCGCAGCCCATCACTCTTTCCCACGTCCTCTCAATCTCCCTCTCCCATTCAGTCTCACTCTCGCAGCCCCTCTCACTTTCCCACACTCTCTCAATCTCTCTCTCCCGCTCAGTCTCACTCTCGCAGCCCATCACTCTTTCCCACGTCCTCTCAATCTCCCTCTCCCATTCAGTCTCACTCTCGCAGCCCCTCTCACTTTCCCACACTCTCTCAATCTCTCTCTCCCGCTCAGTCTCACTCTCGCAGCACCTCTCACTTTCCCATTCCTCTCAATCTGCCTCTCCCAGTCAGTCTCACTCTCGCAGCCCATCTCACTTTCCCACTTCCTCTCAATCTCAATCTCCCATTCAGTCTCACACTCGCAGCCCCTCTCATTTTTCCACTCCCTCTCAATCTCCCTCTCCCAGTCAGTCTCACTCTCGCAGCCACTCTCACTTTCCCACTTCCACTCAATCTCAATCTCCCATTCAGTCTCACTCTCGCAGCCCCTCTCACTTTCCCACTCCCTCTCAATCTCCCTCTCCCAGTCAATCTCACTCTCGTAGCCACTCTCACTTTCCCACTCTCTCTCAATCTCCCTCTCCCACTCAGTCTCACTCTCGCAGCCACTCTCACTTTCCCACTCTCTCTCAAACTCCCTCTCCCACTCAGTCTGACTCTCGCAGCCCCTCTCACATTCCCACTTCCTCTCAATCTCCCTTTCCAACACAGTCTCACTCTCGCAGCCGCTCTCACTTTACCACACTCTCTCAATCACCCTCTCCCGCTAAGTCTCACTCTCGCAGCCCCTCTCACTTTCCCACTCCCTCTCAATCTCCCTCTCCCAGTCAGTCTCACTCTTGCAGCCACTCTCACTTTCCCACTCTCTCTCAATCTCCCTCTCCCACTCAGTCTCACTCGCGCAGCCCCTCTCACTTTCCCACTCCTTCTCAATCTCCCTCTCCCACTTAGTCTCACTCTCGCAGCCCCTCTCACTTTACAACTCACTCTCAATCTCCCTCTCCCACTCAGTCTCGCAGCCCCTCTCACTTTCCCACTCCCTCTCAATCTCCCTCTCCCACCCAGTCTCACTCTCGCAGCCCCTCGCACTTTCCCACTCCCTCTTAAACTCCCTCTCCAACTCAGTCTCACTCTCGCAGCCCCTTACTTTCCCACTCCCTCTCCAATTCAGTCTCACTCTCGCAGCCCCTCTCACTTACCCACTCCCTCTCAATCTCCCTCTCCAACTCAGTTTCACTCTCGCAGCCACTCTCACTTTCACTCTACCATTCAGTCTCACTCTCGCAGCCACTCTCACTTTCCCACTTCCTCTCAATCTCAATCTCCCATTCAGTCACACTCTCGCAGCCCCTCTCACTTTCCCACTCCCTCTCAATCTCCCTCTCCCAGTCAGTCTCACTCTCGCAGCCACTCTCACTTTCCCACTCTCTCAATCTCCATCTCCCACTCAGTCTCACTTTCGCAGCCACTCTCACTTTCCCACTCCCTCTCAATCTCCCTCACCGACTCAGTCTCACTCTCGCAACCCCTCTCACTTTCCCACTCCCTCTCAATCTCCTTCACCGACTCAGTCTCACTCTCGCAGCCCCTCTCACTTTCCCACGTCCTCTCAATCTCCCTCTCCCATTCAGTCTCACTCTCGCAGCCTCTCTCACTTTCCCACACTCTCTCAATCTCTCTCTCCCGCTCAGTCTCACTCTCGCAGCACCTCTCACTTTCCCATTCCTCTCAATCTGCCTCTCCCAGTCAGTCTCACTCTTGCAGCCACTCTCACATTCCCACTCTCTCTCAATCTCCCTCTCCCACTCAGTCTCAATCGCGCAGCCCCTCTCACTTTCCAACTCCTTCTCAATCTCCCTCTCCCACTCAGTCTTACTCTCGCAGCCTCTCTCACTTTCCAACTCCCTCTCAATCTCCCTCTCCCAGTCAGTCTCAAAGCCCCTCTCACTTTCCCACTCCCTCTCAATCTCCCACTCCAACACAGTCTCACTCTCGCAGCCCCTCTCACTTTCCCACTCCCTCTCAATCTCCCTCTCCCACTCAGTCTCCCTCTCGCAGCCCTCTCACTTTCCCACTACCTCTCAATTTCTCACTCCCACTCAGTCACACTCTCGCAGCCACTCTCACTTTCCGACTCCCTCTCAATCTCCCTCTCCCACTCAGTCTCACTCTCGCAGGCACTCTCACTTTCCCACTCCCTTTGAATCTCCCTCTTCCGCTCAGTCTCACGCTCGCAGCCCCTCTCACTTTCCCACTCCCACTCAATCTCCCTCTCCCACTCTGTCTCACTCTCGTAGCCCCTCTCACTTTCCCACTACCTCTCAATCTCCCTCTCCCACTCCGTCTCAATCTCGCAGCCAGTCTCACTTTCCGACTCCCACTCAATCTCCCTCACCCACACAGTCTCAATCTCGCAGTCCCTCTCACTTTCCCACTCTCTCTCAATCTCCCTCTCCCACTCAGTGACACTCTCGCAGCACTCTCACTTTCCCACTCCCTCTGAATCTCCCTCTCCCACTCAGTCTCACTCTCGCAGGCACTCTCACTTTCCCACTCACTTTAAATCTCCCTCTCCCGCTCAGTCTCACTCTCGCAGCCCCTCTCATTTTCCCACTCCCACTCAATCTCCCTCTCCCACTCAGTCTCACTCTCGCAGCCCCTCGCACTTTCCCAAAACCTCTCAATCTCCCTCTCCCACTCAGTCTCACTCTCGCAGTCCGTCTCAGTTTCCCACTCCCTCTCAATCCCCCTCTCCCATTCAGTCTCACTCTCGCATCCCTCGCACTTTCCAACTCTCTCTCAATTAACCTCTCCCAATCAGTCTCACTCTCGCAGCCCCTCACACCTTCCCACTATCTCGCAATCTCCCTCTCCCACTCAGTCTCACTCTCGCAGGCACTCTCACTTTCCCACTCCCTCTCGCACTCAGTCTCACACTCTCAGCTCCTCTCATTTTCCCACTCCCTCTCAATCTCCCTCTCCCACCCAGGTTCACTCTCGCAGCCACTCTCACTTTCCCTCTGCCACTCAGACTAACTCTCGCAGCCACTCTCACTTTCCCAGTCCCTCGCCATCTCCCTCTCCCACCCAGCCTCACTCTCGCTGCCCCTCTCACTTTCCCACTCAATCTCGAACTCCCTCTCCCACTCAGTCTCACTCTCGCAGCCCCTCTCCCATTCCCACTTCCTCTCAATCTCAATCTCCCATTCAGTCTCACTCTCGCAGCCCCTCTCACTTTCCCACTCCCTCTCAATCTCTCTCTCCCAGTCAGTCTCACTCTCGCAGCGACTCTCACTTTCCCACTTCCACTCAATCTCAATCTCCCATTCAGTCTCACTCTCGCAGCCCCTCTCACTTTCCCACTCCCTCTCAATCTCCCTCTCCCAGTCAGTCTCACTCTCGTAGCCACTCTCACTTTCCCACTCTCTCTCAATCTCCCTCCCCCACTCAGTCTCACTCTCACAGCCCCTCTCACATTCCCACTTCCTCTCAATCTCCCTCTCCAACACAGTCTCACTCTCGCTGCCCATCTCACTTTCCCACTTCCTCTCAATCTCCCTCTCCCATTCAGTCTCACTCTCGCAGCCCCTCTCACTTTACCACACTCTCTCAATCTCCCTCTCCCACTCAGTCTCACTCTCGCAGCCCCTCTCACTTTCCCACTCCCTCTCAATCTCCCTCTCCCAGTCAGTCTCACTCTCGCAGCCACTCTCACTTTCCCACTCTCTCTCAATCTCCCTCTCCCACTCAGTCTCACTCGCGCAGCCCCTCTCACTTTCCCACTCCTTCTCAATCTCCCTCTCCCACTTAGTCTCACTCTCGGAGCCCCTCTCACTTTCCAACTCACTCTCAATCTCCCTCTCCCACTCACTCTCGCAGCCCCTCGCACTTTCCCACTCCCTCTCAATCTCCCCCTCCCACTCAGTCTCACTTTCGCAGCCACTCTCACTTTCCCACTCCCTCTCAATCTCCCTCACCGACTCAGTCTCACTCTCGCAACCCCTCTCACTTTCCCACTCCCTCTCAATCTCCTTCACCGACTCAGTCTCACTCTCGCAGCCCCTCTCACTTTCCCACTCCCTCTAAATCTCCCTCTCCCACCCAGTCTCACTCTCGCAGCCCCTCGCACTTTCCCACTCCCTCTTAATCTCCCTCTCCAACTCAGTCTCACTCTCGCAGCCCCTCACTTTCCCACTCACTCTCCAATTCAGTCTTACTCTTGCAGCCCCTCTCACTTACCCACTCCCTCTCAATCTCCGCCACCCCATTCAGTCTCACTCTCGCAGCCCCTCCCACTTTCCCAATCCCTCTCAATCTCCCTCTCCCATTCAGTCTCACTCTCGCAGCCCCTCTCACTTTCCCACTCCCTCTTAATCTCCCTCTCCCAGTCAGTCTCACTCTCGCAGCCACTCTCACTTTCCCACTTCCACTCAATCTCAATCTCCAATTCAGTCTCACTCTCGCAGCCCCTCTCACTTTCCCACTCCCTCTCAATCTCCCTCTCCCAGTCAGTCTCACTCTCGTAGCCACTCTCACTTTCCCACTCTCTCTCAATCTCCCTCCCCCACTCAGTCTCACTCTCGCAGCCACTCTCACTTTCCCACTCTCTCTCAAACTCCCTCTCCCACTCAGTCTGACTCTTGCAGCCCCTCTCACATTCCCACTTCCTCTCAATCTCCCTCTCCAACACAGTCTCTTTCTCGCAGCCCATCTCACTTTCCCACTTCCTCTCAATCTCCCTCTCCCATTCAGTCTCACTCTCGCAGCCCCTCTCACTTTACCACACTCTCTCAATCTCCAACTCCCACTCAGTCTCACTCTCGCAGCCCCTCGCACTTTTCCACTCCCTCTCAATCTCCCCCTCCCACTCAGTCTCACTTTCGCAGCCACTCTCACTTTCCCACTCCCTCTCAATCTCCCTCACCGACTCAGTCTCACTCTCGCAACCCCTCTCACTTTCCCACTCCCTCTCAATCTCCTTCACCGAAAGTCTCACTCTCACAGCCCGTCTCACTTTCCCACTCCCTCTCAATCTCCCTCACCGACTCAGTCTCACTCTCGCAACCCCTCTCACTTTCCCACTCCCTCTCAATCTCCTTCACCGACTCAGTCTCACTCTCGCAGCCCGTCTCACTTTCCCACTCCCTCTCAATCTCCCTCTCCCACCCAGTCTCACTGTCGCAGCCCCTCGCACTTTCCCACTCCCTCTTAATCTCCCTCTCCAACTCAGTCTCACTCTCGCAGCCCCTCACTTTCCCACTCCCTCTCCAATTCAGTCTTACTCTTGCAGCCCCTCTCACTTACCCACTCCCTCTCAATCTCCGCCCCCCATTCAGTCTCACTCTCGCAGCACCTCCCACTTTCCCAATCCCTCTCAATCTCCCTCTCCCACTCAGTCTCACTCTCGCCGCCACTCTCACTTTTCCACTCCCTCTCAATCTCCCTCTACCACTCAGTCTCACTCTCGGAGCCGCTCTCACTTTCCCACTCCCTCTCAATCTCCTACTCCCACCCAGTTTCACTCTCGCAGCCACTCTCACTTTCACTCTACCACTCAGTCTCACTCTCGCAGCCAGTCTCACTTTCCCAATCCCTCGCAATCTCCCTCTCCCACCCAGTCTCACTCTCGCAGCCGCTCTCACTTTCCCACTCCCTCTCAATCTCCCTCTCCCACTCAGTCTGACTCTCGCAGCTCCTCTCACTTTCCCACTCTCTCTCAATCTCCCTCTCCCACTCAGTCCCACTCTCGCAGCCCATCTCACTTTCCCACGTCCTCTCAATCTCCCTCTCCCATTCAGTCTCACTCTCGCAGCCCCTCTCACTTTCCCACATTCTCTCAATCTCTCTCTCCCGCTCAGTCTCACTCTCGCAGCACCTCTCACTTTCCCATTCCTCTCAATCTGCCTCTCCCAGTCAGTCTCACTCTCGCAGCCACTCTCACTTTCCCACTCTCTCTCAATCTCCCTCTCCCACTCAGTCTCACTCGTGCAGCCCCTCTCACTTTCCAACTCCTTCTCAATCTCCCTCTCCCACTCAGTCTTACTCTCGCAGCCTCTCTCACTTTCCAACTCCCTCTCAATCTCCCTCTCCCAGTCAGTCTCAAAGCCCCTCTCACTTTCCCACTCCCTCTCAATCTCCCACTCCAACTCAGTCTCACTCTCGCAGCCCCTCTCACTTTCCCACTCAATCTCGAACTCCCTCTCCCACTCAGTCCCACTCTCGCAGCCCCTCTCACATTCCCACTTCCTCTCAATCTCCCTCTCCAACACAGTCTCACTCTCGCAGCCCATCTCACTTTCCCACTTCCTCTCAATCTCAATCTCCCATTCAGTCTCACACTCGCAGCCCCTCTCATTTTCCCATTCCCTCTCAATCTCCCTCTCCCAGTCAGTCTCACTCTCGCAGCCACTCTCACTTTCCCACTTCCACTCAATCTCAATCTCCCATTCAGTCTCACTCTCGCAGCCCCTCTCACTTTCCCACTCCCTCTCAATCTCCCTCTCCCAGTCAATCTTACTCTCGTAGCCACTCTCACTTTCCCACTCTCTCTCAATCTCCCTCTCCCACTCAGTCTCACTCTCGCAGCCACTCTCACTTTCCCACTCTCTCTCAAACTCCCTCTCCCACTCAGTCTGACTCTCGCAGCCCCTCTCACATTCCCACTTCCTCTCAATCTCCCTTTCCAACACAGTCTCAGTCTCGCAGCCCCTCTCACTTTACCACACTCTCTCAATCTCCCTCTCCCGCTAAGTCTCACTCTCGCAGCCCCTCTCACTTTCCCACTCCCTCTCAATCTCCCTCTCCCAGTCAGTCTCGATCTTGCAGCCACGCTCACTTTCCCACTCTCTCTCAATCTCCCTCTCCCACTCAGTCTCACTCGCGCAGCCCCTCTCACTTTCCCACTCCTTCTCAATCTCCCTCTCCCACTTAATCTCACTCTCGCAGCCCCTCTCACTTTACAACTCACTCTCAATCTCCCTCTCCCACTCAGACTCGCAGCCCCTCTCACTTTCCCACTCCCTCTCAATCTCCCTCTCCCATCCAGTCTCACTCTCGCAGCCCCTCGCACTTTCCCACTCCCTCTTAAACTCCCTCGCCAACTCAGTCTCACTCTCGCAGCCCCTCACTTTCCCACTCCCTCTCCAATTCAGTCTCACCCTCGCAGCCCCTCTCACTTACCCACTCCCTCTCAATCTCCCTCTCCAACTCAGTTTCACTCTCGCAGCCACTCTCACTTTCACTCTACCACTCAGTCTCACTCTCGCAGCCACTCTCACTTTGCACTTCCTCTCAATCTCAATCTCCCATTCAGTCTCACTCTCGCAGTCCCTCTCACTTTCCCACTCCCTCTCAATCTCCCTCTCCCAGTCAGTCTCACTCTCGCAGCCACTCTCACTTTCCCACTCTCTCTCAATCTCCATCTCCCACTCAGTCTCATTCTCGCAGCCACTCTCACTTTCCCACTCTCTCTCAATCTCCATCTACCACTCAGTCTGACTGTCACAGCCCCTCTCACATTCCCACTTCCTCTCAATCTCCCTCTCCAACACAGTCTCACTCTCGCAGCCCATCTCACTTTCCCACTTCCTCTCAATCTCCCTCTCCCATTGAGTCTCACTCTCGCAGCCCCTCTCACTTTACCACACTCTCTCAATCTCCCTCTCCCGCTCAGTCTCACTCTCGCAGCCCCTCTCACTTTCCCACTCCCTCTCAATCTCCCTCTCCCAGTCAGTCTCACTCTCGCAGCCACTCTCACTTTCCCACTCTCTCTCAATCTCCCTCTCCCACTCAGTCTCACTCGCACAGCCCCTCTCACTTTCCCACTCCTTCTCAATCTCCCTCTCCCACTTAGTCTCACTCTCGGAGCCCATCTCACTTTCCAACTCACTCTCAATCTCCCTCTCCCACTCACTCTCGCAGCCCCTCGCACTTTCCCACTCCCTCTCAATCTCCCCCTCCCACTCAGTCTCACTTTTCAGCCACTCTCACTTTCCCACTCCCTCTCAATCTCCCTCACCGACTCAGTCTCACTCTCGCAACCCCTCTCACTTTCCCACTCCCTCTCAATCTCCTTCACCGACTCAGTCTCACTCTCGCAGCCCCTCTCACTTTCCCACTCCCTCTCAATCTCCCTCTCCCACCCAGTCTCACTCTCGCAGCCCGTCGCACTTTCCCACTCCCTCTTAATCTCCCTCTCCAACTCAGTCTCACTCTCGCAGCCCCTCACTTTCCCACTCCCTCTCCAATTCAGTCTTACTCTTGCAGCCCCTCTCACTTACCCACTCCCTCTCAATCTCCGCCCCCCATTCAGTCTCACTCTCGCAGCCCCTCCCACTTTCCCAATCCCTCTCAATCTCCCTCTCCCACTCAGTCTCACTCTCGCAGCCACTCTCACTTTTCCACTCCCTCTCAATCTCCCTCTACCACTCAGTCTCACTCTCGGAGCCGCTCTCACTTTCCCACTCCCTCTCAATCTCCTACTCCCACCCAGTTTCACTCTCGCAGCCACTCTCACTTTCACTCTACCACTCAGTCTCACTCTCGCAGCCAGTCTCACTTTCCCAATCCCTCGCAATCTCCCTCTCCCACCCAGTCTCACTCTCGCAGCCGCTCTCACTTTCCCACTCCCTCTCAATCTCCCTCTCCCACTCAGTCTGACTCTCGCAGCTCCTCTCACTTTCCCACTCTCTCTCAATCTCCCTCTCCCACTCAGTCTCACTCTCGGAGCCCCACTCACTTTCCCACTTCCTCTCAATCGCCCTCTCCCACTCAGTCCCACTCTCGCAGCCCATCTCACTTTCCCACGTCCTCTCAATCTCCCTCTCCCATTCAGTCTCACTCTCGCAGCCCCTCTCACTTTCCCACACTCTCTCAATCTCTCTCTCCCGCTCAGTCTCACTCTCGCAGCACCTCTCACTTTCCCATTCCTCTCAATCTGCCTCTCCCACCCAGTCTCACTCTCGCAGCCGCTCTCACTTTCCCACTCCCTCTCAATCTCCCTCTCCCACTCAGTCTGACTCTCGCAGCTACTCTCACTTTCCCACTCTCTCTCAATCTCCCTCTCCCACTTAGTCTCACTCTCGGAGCCCATCTCACTTTCCAACTCACTCTCAATCTCCCTCTCCCACTCACTCTCGCAGCCCCTCGCACTTTCCCACTCCCTCTCAATCTCCCCCTCCCACTCAGTCTCACTTTTCAGCCACTCTCACTTTCCCACTCCCTCTCAATCTCCCTCACCGACTCAGTCTCACTCTCGCAACCCCTCTCACTTTCCCACTCCCTCTCAATCTCCTTCACCGACTCAGTCTCACTCTCGCAGCCCCTCTCACTTTCCCACTCCCTCTCAATCTCCCTCTCCCACCCAGTCTCACTCTCGCAGCCCGTCGCACTTTCCCACTCCCTCTTAATCTCCCTCTCCAACTCAGTCTCACTCTCGCAGCCCCTCACTTTCCCACTCCCTCTCCAATTCAGTCTTACTCTTGCAGCCCCTCTCACTTACCCACTCCCTCTCAATCTCCGCCCCCCATTCAGTCTCACTCTCGCAGCCCCTCCCACTTTCCAAATCCCTCTCAATCTCCCTCTCCCACTCAGTCTCACTCTCGCAGCCACTCTCACTTTTCCACTCCCTCTCAATCTCCCTCTACCACTCAGTCTCACTCTCGGAGCCGCTCTCACTTTCCCACTCCCTCTCAATCTCCTACTCCCACCCAGTTTCACTCTCGCAGCCACTCTCACTTTCACTCTACCACTCAGTCTCACTCTCGCAGCCAGTCTCACTTTCCCAATCCCTCGCAATCTCCCTCTCCCACCCAGTCTCACTCTCGCAGCCGCTCTCACTTTCCCACTCCCTCTCAATCTCCCTCTCCCACTCAGTCTGACTCTCGCAGCTCCTCTCACTTTCCCACTCTCTCTCAATCTCCCTCTCCCACTCAGTCTCACTCTCGGAGCCCCACTCACTTTCCCACTTCCTCTCAATCGCCCTCTCCCACTCAGTCCCACTCTCGCAGCCCATCTCACTTTCCCACGTCCTCTCAATCTCCCTCTCCCATTCAGTCTCACTCTCGCAGCCCCTCTCACTTTCCCACACTCTCTCAATCTCTCTCTCCCGCTCAGTCTCACTCTCGCAGCACCTCTCACTTTCCCATTCCTCTCAATCTGCCTCTCCCAGTCAGTCTCACTCTCGCAGCCACTCTCGCTTTCCCACTCTCTCTCAATCTCCCTCTCCCACTCAGTCTCACTCGTGCAGCCCCTCTCACTTTCCAACTCCTTCTCAATCTCCCTCTCCCACTCAGTCTTACTCTCGCAGCCTCTCTCACTTTCCAACTCCCTCTCAATCTCCCTCTCCCAGTCAGTCTCAAAGCCCCTCTCACTTTCCCACTCCCTCTCAATCTCCCACTCCAACTCAGTCTCAGTCTCGCAGCCCCTCTCACTTTCCCACTCAATCTCGAACTCCCTCTCCCACTCAGTCCCACTCTCGCAGCCCCTCTCACATTCCCACTTCCTCTCAATCTCCCTCTCCAACACAGTCTCGCTCTCACAGCCCATCTCACTTTCCCACTTCCTCTCAATCTCAATCTCCCATTCAGTCTCACAGTCGCAGCCCCTCTCATTTTCCCACTCCCTCCCAATCTCCCTCTCCCAGTCAGTCTCACTCTCGCAGCCACTCTCACTTTCCCACTTCCACTCAATCTCAATCTCCCATTCAGTCTCACTCTCGCAGCCCCTCTCACTTTCCCACTCCCTCTCAATCTCCCTCTCCCAGTCAATCTTACTCTCGTAGCCACTCTCACTTTCCCACTCTCTCTCAATCTCCCTCTCCCACTCAGTCTCACTCTCGCAGCCACTCTCACTTTCCCACTCTCTCTCAAACACCCTCTCCCACTCAGTCTCACTCGCGCAGCCCCTCTCACTTTCCCACTCCTTCTCAATCTCCCTCTCCCACTTAGTCTCACTCTCGCAGCCCCTCTCACTTTACAACTCACTCTCAATCTCCCTCTCCCACTCAGTCTCGCAGCCCCTCTCACTTTCCCACTCCCTCTCAATCTCCCTCTCCCACCCAGTCTCACTCTCGCAGCCCCTCGCACTTTCCCACTCCCTCTTAAACTCCCTCTCCAACTCAGTCTCACTCTCGCAGCCCCTCACTTTCCCACTCCCTCTCCAATTCAGTCTCACTCTCGCAGCCCCTCTCACTTACCCACTCCCTCTCAATCTCCCTCTCCAACTCAGTTTCACTCTCGCAGCCACTCTCACTTTCACTCTACCACTCAGTCTCACTCTCGCAGCCACTCTCACTTTCCCACTTCCTCTCAATCTCAATCTCCCATTCAGTCTCACTCTCGCAGCCCCTCTCACTTTCCCACTCCCTCTCAATCTCCCTCTCCCAGTCAGTCTCCCTCTCGCAGCCACTCTCACTTTCCCACTCTCTCTCAATCTCCATCTCCCACTCAGTCTCACTCTCGCAGCCACTCTCACTTTCCCACTCTCTCTCAATCTCCATCTCCCACTCAGTCTGACTCTCACAGCCCCTCTCACATTCCCACTTCCTCTCAATCTCCCTCTCCAACAGTCTCACTCTCGCAGCCCATCTCACTTTCCCACTTCCTCTCAATCTCCCTCTCCCATTCAGTCTCACTCTCGCAGCCCCTCTCACTTTACCACACTCTCTCAATCTCCCTCTCCCGCTCAGTCTCACTCTCGCAGCCCCTCTCACTTTCCCACTCCCTCTCAATCTCCCTCTCCCAGTCAGTCTCACTCTCGCAGCCACTCTCACTTTCCCACTCTCTCTCAATCTCCCTCTCCCACTCAGTCTCACTCGCGCAGCCCCTCTCACTTTCCCACTCCTTCTCAATCTCCCTCTCCCACTTAGTCTCACTCTCGGAGCCCCTCTCACTTTCCAACTCACTCTCAATCTCCCTCTCCCACTCACTCTCGCAGCCCCTCGCACTTTCCCACTCCCTCTCAATCTCCCCCTCCCACTCAGTCTCACTTTCGCAGCCACTCTCACTTTCCCACTCCCTCTCAATCTCCCTCACCGACTCAGTCTCACTCTCGCAACCCCTCTCACTTTCCCACTCCCTCTCAATCTCCTTCACCGACTCAGTCTCACTCTCGCAGCCCCTCTCACTTTCCCACTCCCTCTCAATCTTCCTCTCCCACCCAGTCTCACTCTCGCAGCCCCTCGCACTTTCCCACTCCCTCTTAATCTCCCTCTCCAACTCAGTCTCACTCTCGCAGCCCCTCACTTTCCCACTCCCTCTCCAATTCAGTCTTACTCTTGCAGCCCCTCTCACTTACCCACTCCCTCTCAATCTCCGCCCCCCATTCAGTCTCACTCTCGCAGCCCCTCCCACTTTCCCAATCCCTCTCAATCTCCCTCTCCCACTCAGTCTCACTCTCGCAGCCACTCTCACTTTTCCACTCCCTCTCAATCTCCCTCTACCACTCAGTCTCACTCTCGGAGCCGCTCTCACTTTCCCACTCCCTCTCAATCTCCTACTCCCACCCAGTTTCACTCTTGCAGCCACTCTCACTTTCACTCTACCACTCAGTCTCACTCTCGCAGCCAGTCTCACTTTCCCAATCCCTCGCAATCTCCCTCTCCCACCCAGTCTCACTCTCGCAGCCGCTCTCACTTTCCCACTCCCTCTCAATCTCCCTCTCCCACTCAGTCTGACTCTCGCAGCTCCTCTCACTTTCCCACTCTCTCTCAATCTCCCTCTCCCACTCAGTCTCACTCTCGGAGCCCCACTCACTTTCCCACTTCCTCTCAATCGCCCTCTCCCACTCAGTCCCACTCTCGCAGCCCATCTCACTTTCCCACGTCCTCTCAATCTCCCTCTCCCATTCAGTCTCACTCTCGCAGCCCCTCTCACTTTCCCACACTCTCTCAATCTCTCTCTCCCGCTCAGTCTCACTCTCGCAGCACCTCTCACCTTCCCATTCCTCTCAATCTGCCTCTCCCAGTCAGTCTCACTCTCGCAGCCACTCTCACTTTCCCACTCTCTCTCAATCTCCCTCTCCCACTCAGTCTCACTCGTGCAGCCCCTCTCACTTTCCAACTCCTTCTCAATCTCCCTCTCCCAGTCAGTCTCAAAGCCCCTCTCACTTTCCCACTCCCTCTCAATCTCCCACTCCAACTCAGTCTCACTCTCGCAGCCCCTCTCACTTTCCCACTCAATCTCGAACTCCCTCTCCCACTCAGTCCCACTCTCGCAGACCCTCTCACATTCCCACTTCCTCTCAATCTCCCTCTCCAACACAGTCTCACTCTCACAGCCCATCTCACTTTCCCACTTCCTCTCAATCTCAATCTCCCATTCAGTCTCACAGTCGCAGCCCCTCTCATTTTCCCACTCCCTCTCAATCTCCCTCTCCCAGTCAGTCTCACTCTCGCAGCCACTCTCACTTTCCCACTTCCACTCAATCTCAATCTCCCATTCAGTCTCACTCTCGCAGCCCCTCTCACTTTCCCACTCCCTCTCAATCTCCCTCTCCCAGTCAATCTTACTCTCGTAGCCAATCTCACTTTCCCACTCTCTCTCAATCTCCCTCTCCCACTCAGTCTCACTCTCGCAGCCACTCTCACTTTCCTACTCTCTCTCAAACACCCTCTCCCACTCAGTCTGACTCTCGCAGCCCCTCTCACATTCCCACTTCCTCTCAATCTCCCTTTCCAACACAGTCTCACTCTCGCAGCCGCTCTCACTTTACCACACTCTCTCAATCTCCCTCTCCCGCTAAGTCTCACACTCGCAGCCCCTCTCACTTACCCACTCCCTCTCAATCTCCGCCCCCCATTCAGTCTCACTCTCGCAGCCCCTCCCACTTTCCCAATCCCTCTCAATCTCCCTCTCCCACTCAGTCTCACTCTCGCAGCCACTCTCACTTTTCCACTCCCTCTCAATCTCCCTCTACCACTCAGTCTCACTCTCGGAGCCGCTCTCACTTTCCCACTCCCTCTCAATCTCCTACTCCCACCCAGTTTCACTCTCGCAGCCACTCTCACTTTCACTCTACCACTCAGTCTCACTCTCGCAGCCAGTCGCACTTTCCCAATCCCTCGCAATCTCCCTCTCCCACCCAGTCTCACTCTCGCAGCCGCTCTCACTTTCCCACTCCCTCTCAATCTCCCTCTCCCACTCAGTCTGACTCTCGCAGCTCCTCTCACTTTCCCACTCTCTCTCAATCTCCCTCTCCCACTCAGTCTCACTCTCGGAGCCCCACTCACTTTCCCACTTCCTCTCAATCGCCCTCTCCCACTCAGTCCCACTCTCGCAGCCCATCTCACTTTCCCACGTCCTCTCAATCTCCCTCTCCCATTCAGTCTCACTCTCGCAGCCCCTCTCACTTTCCCACACTCTCTCAATCTCTCTCTCCCGCTCAGTCTCACTCTCGCAGCACCTTTCACTTTCCCATTCCTCTCAATCTGCCTCTCCCAGTCAGTCTCACTCTCGCAGCCACTCTCACTTTCCCACTCTCTCTCAATCTCCCTCTCCCACTCAGTCTCACTCGTGCAGCCCCTCTCACTTTCCAACTCCTTCTCAATCTCCCTCTCCCACTCAGTCTTACTCTCGCAGCCTCTCTCACTTTCCAACTCCCTCTCAATCTCCCTCTCCCAGTCAGTCTCAAAGCCCCTCTCACTTTCCTACTCCCTCTCAATCTCCCACTCCAACTCAGTCTCACTCTCGCAGCCCCTCTCACTTTCCCACTCAATCTCGAACTCCCTCTCCCACTCAGTCCCACTCTCGCAGCCCCTCTCACATTCCCACTTCCTCTCAATCTCCCTCTCCAACACAGTCTCACTCTCACAGCCCATCTCACTTTCCCACTTCCTCTCAATCTCAATCTCCCATTCAGTCTCACAGTCGCAGCCCCTCTCATTTTCCCACTCCCTCTCAATCTCCCTCTCCCAGTCAGTCTCACTCTCGCAGCCACTCTCACTTTCCCACTTCCACTCAATCTCAATCTCCCATTCAGTCTCACTCTCGCAGCCCCTCTCACTTTCCCACTCCCTCTCAATCTCCCTCTCCCAGTCAATCTTACTCTCGTAGCCACTCTCACTTTCCCACTCTCTCTCAATCTCCCTCTCCCACTCAGTCTCACTCTCGCAGCCACTCTCACTTTCCCACTCTCTCTCAAACACCCTCTCCCACTCAGTCTGACTCTCGCAGCCCCTCTCACATTCCCACTTCCTCTCAATCTCCCTTTCCAACACAGTCTCACTCTCGCAGCCCCTCTCACTTTACCACACTCTCTCAATCTCCCTCTCCCGCTAAGTCTCACACTCGCAGCCCCTCTCACTTTCCCACTCCCTCTCAATCTCCCTCTCCCAGTCAGTCTCACTCTTGCAGCCACTCTCACTTTCCCACTCCCTCTCAATCTCCCTCTCCCACTCAGTCTCACTCGCGCAGCCCCTCTCACTTTCCCACTCCTTCTCAATCTCCCTCTCCCACTTAGTCTCACTCTCGCAGCCACTCTCACTTTACAACTCACTCTCAATCTCCCTCTCCCACTCAGTCTCGCAGCCCGTCTCACTTTCCCACTCCCTCTCAATCTCCCTCTCCCACCCAGTCTCACTCTCGCAGCCCCTCGCACTTTCCCACTCCCTCTTAAACTCCCTCTCCAACTCAGTCTCAATCTCGCAGCCCCTCACTTTCCCACTCCCTCTCCAATTCAGTCTCACTCTCGCAGCCCCTCTCACTTACCCACTCCCTCTCAATCTCCCTCTCCAACTCAGTTTCACTCTCGCAGCCACTCTCACTTTCACTCTACCACTCAGTCTCACTCTCGCAGCCACTCTCACTTTCCCACTTCCTCTCAATCTCAATCTCCCATTCAGTCTCACTCTCGCAGCCCCTCTCACTTTCCCACTCCCTCTCAATCTCCCTCTCCCAGTCAGTCTCACTCTCGCAGCCACTCTCACTTTCCCACTCTCTCTCAATCTCCATCTCCCACTCAGTCTCACTCTCGCAGCCACTCTCACTTTCCCACTCTCTCTCAATCTCCATCTCCCACTCAGTCTGACTCTCACAGCCCCTCTCACATTCCCACTTCCTCTCAATCTCCCTCTCCAACACTGTCTCACTCTCGCAGCCCATCTCACTTTCCCACTTCCTCTCAATCTCCCTCTCCCAGTCAGTCTCACTCTTGCAGCCACTCTCACTTTCCCACTCTCTCTCAATCTCCCTCTCCCACTCAGTCTCACTCGCGCAGCCCCTCTCACTTTCCCACTCCTTCTCAATCTCCCTCTCCCACTTAGTCTCACTCTCGCAGCCCCTCTCACTTTCCAACTCACTCTCAATCTCCCTCTCCCACTCACTCTCGCAGCCCCTCGCACTTTCCCACTCCCTCTCAATCTCCCCCTCCCACTCAGTCTCACTTTCGCAGCCACTCTCACTTTCCCACTCCCTCTCAATCTCCTTCACCGACTCAGTCTCACTCTCGCAGCCCCTCGCACTTTCCCACTCCCTCTCAATCTCCCTCTCCCACCCAGTCTCACTCTCGCAGCCCCTCGCACTTTCCCACTCCCTCTTAATCTCCCTCTACAACTCAGTCTCACTCTCGCAGCCCCTCACTTTCCCACTCCCTCTCCAATTCAGTCTTACTCTTGCAGCCCCTCTCACTTACCCACTCCCTCTCAATCTCCGCCCCCCATTCAGTCTCACTCTCGCAGCCTCTCCCACTTTCCCAATCCCTCTCAATCTCCCTCTCCCACTCAGTCTCACTCTCGCAGCCACTCTCACTTTTCCACTCCCTCTCAATCTCCCTCTACCACTCAGTCTCACTCTCGGAGCCGCTCTCACCTTCCCACTCCCTCTCAATCTCCTACTCCCACCCATTTTGACTCTCACAGCCACTCTCACTTTCACTCTACCACTCAGTCTCACTCTCGCAGCCAATCTCACTTTCCCAATCCCTCGCAATCTCCCTCCCCCACCCAGTCTGACTCTCGCAGCTCCTCTCACTTTCCCACTCTCTCTCAATCTCCCTCTCCCACTCAGTCTCACTCTCGGAGCCCCACTCACTTTCCCACTTCCTCTCAATCGCCCTCTCCCACTCAGTCTCACTCTCGCAGCCCATCTCACTTTCCCACGTCCTCTCAATCTCCCTCTCCCATTCAGTCTCACTCTCGCAGCCTCTCTCACTTTCCACACTCTCTCAATCTCTCTCTCCCGCTCAGTCTCACTCTCGCAGCACCCCTCACTTTCCCATTCCTCTCAATCTGCCTCTCCCAGTCAGTCTCACTCTCGCAGCCACTCTCACATTCCCACTCTCTCTCAATCTCCCTCTCCCACTCAGTCTCACTCGCGCAGCCCCTCTCACTTTCCAACTCCTTCTCAATCTCCCTCTCCCACTCAGTCTCACTCTCGCAGCTTCTCTCACTTTCCAACTCCCTCTCAATCTCCCTCTCCCAGTCAGTCTCAAAGCCCCTCTCACTTTCCCACTCCCTCTCAATCTCCCACTCCAACACAGTCTCACTCTCGCAGCCCCTCTCACTTTCCGACTCCCTCTCAATCTCCCACTCCAACACAGTCTCACTCTCGCAGCCCCTCTCACTTTCCGACTCCCTCTCAATCTCCCACTCCCACTCAGTCTCACTCTCGCAGCCACTCTCACTTTCCCAGTCCCTCGCCATCTCCCTCTCCCACCCAGCCTCACTCTCGCAGCCCCTCTCCCATTCCCACTTCCTCTCAATCTCAATCTCCCATTCAGTCTCACTCTCACAGCCCCTCTCACTTTCCCAATCCCTCTCAATCTCCCTCTCCCAATCAGTCTCACTCTCGCAGCCACTCTCACATTCCCACTTCCACTCAATCTCAATCTCCCATTCAGTCTCACTCTCGCAGCTCCTCTCACTTTCCCAGTCCCTCGCCATCTCCCTCTCCAACACAGTCTCACTCTCGCAGCCCCTCTCACTTTCCCTCTACCACTCAGTCTCACTCTCGCAGCCCATCGCACTTTCCCACTTCCTCTCAATCTCCCTCTCCCGCTCAGTCTCACTCCATTACTCCCAAGCGCCAGGGGATGTCAGAAAGCGGGTGACAGCCCCTATTAAAGACTTGGCACCAGGCCCAGGTGTGAGTCTGAGAGTTGCCTAGACCGGACTGTGGGTGGGTATGGGGTCGAGGCCAGGCCTCGAGGCGCTGGGGTATGACTGGTCCTCCTCTCCCTCTCCCAGCCCGACCCCCGTAACAAAGGCCAAACCTCACACCTCAGACATTTTGTTTTCCTCCAGAGCCGACATCCTTTCCCGGCCTGGGGAACAGATCCTACTCCAGTTCCAAGCCCGATTTCACCACACCCTCTTCACAAGCTTACCGGCTGCTTTATTTTAAATAAAAGCTTTTTTCACCGCCATAGCAACACCGACATATCCAAGGCCCACAGCTGCCAGGCAGTCTGTTTAAAAAACGCCAAAGAGACCGAACCGGGAGACACCGCAAATCACCACACAGACAGGTCTGAGCGGGGATTGCGCCTCCCTACCGGACTGGAGGACTCAGCACATCACCACACAGACAGGTCTGAGCGGGGAGTGCGCCTCCCTACCGGACTGGAGGACTCAGCACATCACCACACAGACAGGTCTGAGCGGGGAGTGCCCCGCCCTACCGGACTGGAGGACTCAGAACATCACCCACAGACAGGTTTGAGTGGGGAGAGCGCCGCCCTACCGGCCTGGAGGACTCAGCACATCAGTCCGACAAGGCTCGGTGGGGATAGCGCCGCCCTACCGGCCTGGAGGACTCAGCACATCACCACTCTGACAGGACTGAGGAGGGAGAGCGCCGTCCTACCGGCCTGAGGACTCAGCACATCACCACTCAGACAGGGTTCAGTGGGGAGACCGCAGCCCTACCGGCCTGGAGGACTCAGCACATCACCACCCAGACATGTTTCAGTGTGGAGAACGTTGCTCTACTGGCCTGGACGACTCAGCACATCACCACAGAGACAGGTCTGAGCAGGGAGAGCGCCGCCCAACTGGCATGGAGGACTCAGCACATCACCACTCTGAGAGGGCTAAGTGGGGAGAGCGCCGCCCTACCGGCCTGGAGGTCTTAGCACATCACCACTCAGACATTTCTGAGCGGGGAGAGTGTCGCCCTACCGGCCATGTGGACTCCGCACATCACCACTCAGACAAGTCTGAGTGGAGAGAGCGACGCTCTATCGGCCTGGAGGACACGGCACATCACCACACAGACTAGGCTCAGTGGGGAGAGCGCTGCCTTACTGGCCTGGAGGACACGGCACATCACCACACAGGCAGGGCTCAGTGGGGAGAGCGCCGTCCTACCAGCCTGGAGGACTCAGCACATCACCACACAGACTAGGCTCAGTGGGGAGAGCGCTGCCTTACTGGCCTGGAGGACTCAGCACATCACCACACTGACAGCTCTGAGTGTGGAGAGCGCCGCACTACTGGCCTGGAGGACTCAGCACATCACCACTCAGACGGGGCTCAAGTGGGAGAGCGCCGCTGTACTGGCCTGGAGGACTCAGCACATCACCACACAGACAGGTCTGAGCAGGGAGAGCGCCGTTTTATCGGACTGGAGGACTCAGCACATCACCACACAGACAAGTCTCAGTGCGGAGAGCGTCGCCCTACCGGCCTGGAGGACGCAGCACATCACCACTCAGACATTTCTGAGCGGGGAGAGTGCCGCCCTACCGACCTGGAGGACACGCTGGGAGAGCGCTGTCCTACCGGTTGGAGGGATCTGCGGTGAGTGCGCCGCCCTACCGGCCTGGAGGACTCAGCACATGACCACTCAGACAGGGTTCAGTGGGGAGAGCGCCGCCCTACCGGCCTGGAGGACACCGCACATCACCACTCAGACCGGGCTCAAGGGGGAGAGCGCCGCTCTACTGGCCTGGAGGACTCAGCACATCAACACACAGACAGGTCTGAGCGGGGTGAGCGCCACCCTACCGGCCTGGAGCACTCAGCACATCACCACACAGACAGGGATCAGTGTGGAAAGCACCACCCTTCCGGCCTGGAGGACACGCTGGGAGAGCACTGCCCTACCGGCTTGGAGGGATCTGCGGTGAGTGCGCCGTCCAGCCGGCGTGGAGGACAGAGCACATCACCACCCAGACATGTTTCAGTGTGGAGAATGTCGCCCAACCCGCCATGTGGACTCCGCACATCACCACACAGACACGTCTGAGTGGAGAGAGCGACGCTCTATCGGCCTGGAGGACACGGCACATCACCACACAGACTAGGCTCAGTGGGGAGAGCGCCGCCCTACCGGCCTGGAGGACTCTGCACATCACCACACAGACAGGGATCAGTGTGGAAAGCACCACCCTTCCGGCCTGGAGGACACGCTGGGAGAGCACTGCCCTACCGGCTTGGAGGGATCTGCGGTGAGTGCGCCGTCCAGCCGGCGTGGAGGACAGAGCACATCACCACCCAGACATGTTTCAGTGTGGAGAATGTCGCCCAACCCGCCATGTGGACTCCGCACATCACCACACAGACACGTCTGAGTGGAGAGAGCGACGCTCTATCGGCCTGGAGGACACGGCACATCACCACACAGACTAGGCTCAGTGGGGAGAGCGCCGCCCTACCAGCCTGGAGGACTCAGCGCATCACCACACAGACTAGGCTCAGTGGGGAGAGCGCCGCCTTACTGGCATGGAGGACCCCAGCACATCACCACACAGTCAGGTCTGAGCGGGGAGAGCGCCGCCCTACCGGCCTGGAGGACTCAGCACATCACCACTCAGAGAGGTCTCAGGGCGGACACCGTCGCCAAACTGGCCTGGAGGACTCAGCACATCACCACTCAGACAGGGCTCAGTGGGGAGAGCGCCGCCCTAACGGCCTGGAGGACATCGCACATCACCACTCAGACCGGGCTCAAGGGGGAGAGCGCCACTCTACTGGCCTGGAGGACTCAGGAGATCACCACAAAGTCAGGACTTAGCGGGGAGAGCGCCGCCCTACTGGACTGGAAGACACCGCACATCACCACTCAGACCGGGCTCAAGTGGCAGAGCGCCGCTGTACTGGCCTGGAGGACTCAGCACATCACCACACAGAGAGGTCTGAGCAGGGAGAGCGCCGTCTTACCGGACTGGAGGACTCAGCACATCACCACAGAGACAAGTCTCAGTGCGGAGAGCGCCGCCCTACCGGCCTGGAGGACTCAGCACTTCACCAGTCAGAGAGGGCTCAGTGGGGAGAGCGCCGCATTACCGGACTGGAGGACTTAGCACATCACCACTCAGACATTTCTGAGCGGGGAGAGCGTCGCCCTACCGGCCTGGAGGACTCAGCACAACACCACACAGACAGGGCTTAGTGTGGAGAGCGCCGCCCTACAGGCGTAGCGGACTCAACACATCACCACTCAGAGAGGAATCAGAGGGGAAAGCGCCACCCTACTGGCCTGGGGGACTCAGCACATCACCACACAGACAGGGCTCAGTGGGGAGAGCGCCGCCCTACTTTCCTGCAGGACTCAGCACATCACCACTCAGAGAGGACTCAGTGGGGAGAGCGCCGCCCTACCGGCCTGGAGGACTCAGCACATCACCACTCAGACAGGTCTGAGCGGGGAGAGCGCCGTCCTACCGGCCTGGAGGACTTAGCACATCACCACTCAGTCAGGTCTGAGCGGGGAGAGCGCCACCCTACCGGCCTGGAGGACACGCTGGGAGAGCGCTGCCCTACCGGTCGGAGGGATCTGCGGTGAGTGCGCCGCCCTCCCGGCCTGGAGGACTCAACACATCACCACTCAGACAGGGTTCAGTGGGGAGAGCGCCACCCTACCGGCCTGGAGGACACCGCACATCACCACTCAGACCGGGCTCAAGGGGGAGAGCGCCGCTCTACTGGCCTGGAGGACTCAGCACATCACCACACAGACATGTTTCAGTGTGGAGAATGCCGCCCTACCCGCCATGTGGACTCTGCACATCACCACACAGACAAGTCTGAGTGGAGAGAGCGCCGCTCTATTGGCCTGGTGGACACGGCACATCACCACACAGACTAGGCTCAGTGGGGAGAGCGCCGCCCTACCAGCCTGGAGGACATCGCACATCACCACACAGACTAGGCTCAGTGGGGAGAGCGCCGCCTTACTGGCCTGGAGGACTCAGCACATCACCACACAGACAGGTCTGAGTGGGGAGAGCGCCGCTCTACTGGCCTGGAGGACTCAGCACATCACCACACAGTCAGCTCTGAGCGGGGAGAGCGCTGCCCTACCGGCCTGGAGGACTCAGCACATCACCACTCAGAGAGGTCTCAGGGCGGACACCGTCGCCCAACTGGCCTGGAGGACTCAGCACATCACCACTCAGACCGGGCTCAAGGGGGAGAGCGCCGCTCTACTGGCCTGGAGGACTCAGCACATCACCACAAAGTCAGGTCTTAGCGGGGAGAGCGCCACCCTACCGGCCTGGAGGACACCGCACATCACCACTCAGACCGGGCTCAAGTGGGAGAGCGCCGCTGTACTGGCCTGGAGGACTCAGCACATCACCACACAGACAGGTCTGAGCAGGTAGAGCGCCGTCTTACCGGACTGGAGGACTCAGCACTTCACCAATCAGAGAGGGCTCAGTGGGGAGAGCGCCGCATTACCGGCCTGGAGGACTTAGCACATCACCACTCAGACATTTCTGAGCGGGGAGAGCGTCGCCCTACCGGCCTGGAGGACTCAGCACATCACCACACAGACAGGGCTTAGTGTGGAGAGCGCCGCCCTACAGGCGTGGCGGACTCAACTCATCACCACTCAGAGAGGAATCAGAGGAGAGAGCGCCGCCCTACTGGCCTGGGGGACTCAGCACATCACCACACAGACAGGGCTCAGTGGGGAGAGCGCCGCCCTACTTTCCTGCAGGACTCAGCACATCACCACTCAGAGAGGACTCAGTGGGGAGAGTGCCGCCCTACCGGCTTGGAGGACTCAGCACATCACCACTCAGACAGGTCTGAGCGGGGTGAACTCCGCCCTACCGGCCTGGAGGACACGCTGGGTGAGCGCCGCCCTACCGGCCTGGAGGACTCAGCACATCACCACACAGACAGGGCTCAGTGTGGAGAGCGCCGCCCTACCGGCCTGGAGGACTCTGCACATCACCACACAGACAGGGCTCAGTGCAGAGAGCGCCGCCCTACTGGCCTGGAGGACTCAGCACATCACCACACAGACAGGGCTCAGTGTGAAGAGCGCCGCCCTACCGGCCTGAGCACTCAGCACATCACCACTCAGAGAGGGATCGGGGGGAAAGCACCACCCTTCCAGCCTGGAGGACACGCTGGGAGAGCGCTGCCCTACCGGCTTGGAGGGATCTGCAGTGAGTGCACCGTCCAACCGGCGTGGAGGACAGAGCACATCACCACCCAGACATGTTTCAGTGTGGAGAACGCCGCCCTACCCGCCATGTGGACTCTGCACATCACCACACAGACAAGTCTGAGTGGAGAGAGCGACGCTCTATTGGCCTGGAGGACACGGCACATCACCGCTCAGACAGGGCTCAGTGGGGAGAGCGCCGCCCTAACGGCCTGGAGGACATCGCACATCACCACTCAGACCGGGCTCAAGGAGGAGAGCGCCGCTCTACTGGCCTGGAGGACTCAGCACATCACCACAAAGTCAGGACTTAGCGGGGAGAGCGCCGCCCTACCGGCCTGGAGGACTCAGCACATCACCACACAGACAGTTCTCAGTGGGGAGAGCGCCGCCCTACCGGCCTGGAGGACTCAGCACATCACCACTCAGAGAGGGCTCAGGGGGAATGAGCCGCCTTACCGGCCTGGAGGACTCTGCACATCACCTTTCAGAGAGGGATCGGGGAGAAAGCGCCGCCCTTCCGGCCTGGAGGACACGCTGGGAGAGCGCTGCCCTACCGGTTGGAGGGATCTGCGGTGAGTGTGCCGTCCAACCGGCGTGGAGGACAGAGCACATCACCACCCAGACATGTTTCAGTGTGGAGAGCACCGCCCAACCGGCCAGGAGAACTCCGCACATCACCACACAGACAGGGCTGAGTGGGGAGAGCGCTGCCCTACCGGCCTGGAGGACTCAGCACATCACCACTCAGACAGGGTTCAGTGGGGAGAGCGCCGCTGTACTGGCCTGGAGGACTCAGCACATCAACACGCAGACAGGTTTGAGCAGGGAGAGCGCCGTCTTACCAGACTGGAGGACTCAGCACATCACCACACAGACATTTCTGAGCGGGGATAGCGTCGCCCTACCGGCCTGGAGGACTCAGCACATCACCACACAGACAGGCTTAGTGTGGAGAGCGCCGCCCTACAGGCGTGGCGGACTCAACACATCACCACTCAGAGAGGAATCAGAGGGGAGAGCGCCGCCCTACTGGCCTGGGGGACTCAGCACATCACCACACAGAGAGGGCTCAGTGGGGAGAGCGCCACCCTACTTTCCTGCAGGACTCAGCACATCACCACTCAGAGAGGACTCAGTGGGGAGACCGCCGCCCTACCGGCCTGGAGGACTCAGCACATCACCACTCAGACAGGTCTGAGCGGGGAGAGCGCCGTCCTACCGGCCTGGAGGACTCAGCACATCACCACTCAGTCAGGTCTGAGCGGGGAGAGTGCCACCCTACCGGCCTGGAGGACACGCTGGGAGAGCGCTGCCCTACCGGTTGGAGGGATCTGCGGTGAGTGCGCCGCCCTACCGGCCTGGAGGACTCAGCACATCACCACTCAGACAGGGTTCAGTGGGGAGAGCGCCGCCCTACCGGCCTGGAGGACACCTCACATCACCACTCAGACCGGGCTCAAGGGGGAGAGCGCCGCTCTACTGGCCTGGAGGACTCAGCACATCAACACACAGACAGGTCTGAGCGGGGTGAGCGCCGCCCTACCGGCCTGGAGGACTCTGCACATCACCACACAGGCAGGGCTCAGTGCAGAGAGCGCCGCCCTACCGGCCTGGAGGACTCAGCACATCACCACACAGACAGGGCTCAGGGTGGAGAGCACTGCCCTACCGTCCTGGAGGACTCTGCACATCACCACACATACAGGGCTCAGTGCAGAGAGCGCCGCCCTACCGGCCTGGAGGACTCAGCACATCACCACACAGACAGGGCTCAGTGTGGAGAGCGCCGCCCTACCGGCCTGAGCACTCAGCACATCACCACACAGACAGGGCTCAGTGTGGAGAGCGCCGCCCTACCGACCTGAGCACTCAGCACATCACCAAACAGACAGGAATAAAAACAAAAAACTGCGGATGCTGGAAATCCAAAACAAAAACAGAATTACCTGGAAAAACTCAGCAGATCTGGCAGCATCGGCGGAGAAGAAAAGAGTTGACGTTTCGAGTCCTCATGACCCTTCGACAGAACTGAATAGAAACTTGGAAATTATACGTTCAGTGAAAGAGGAGTAGCTGAATATGAGGAGACTAACAAATATGGGGAATCAGAAATATGTGCACATAAAGAAATTGATAGCATTGTATCAATTGCTAGAAATAGATATTTTGCTATCTGCTGCGATCCAGCTTTGCATTAAATGAGGGATATGGAGAAATTGATGTTGCAGTGAATACAGAGAAGCTGGAAATGTGCAGAATTTGACTATTTGCAAGAAACAGTGTATTTGCTTTATACAGAGAACCAGGCTTATTGAAAAAGAGAGAAATGGAGTAGATTTTCCACCTCCAATAATTTCTACTCTCGACCTGCATTAATAGCTCTATTTCTAACAATCTACTCATTGATCAACCTTCAGTGTTGAACTCAGAAAATTGAGCATTTGTAGTGTAGTTTGGTAGATATAGAGATATTAATGTAGATCGTCAGTAAATATTATTGGAGATATCTCCCATTTCTGTGAAATTCGCTCGTTGCATCATCTGCTCTTTCACTGACTATAAGTTTTTCAATAAATTTCTCCGTCAGTGAAAGAGCAGATGATGCAACGAGCGAATTTAATGGAAATGGGAGATATGACAAATTTTGGGAATGAGATATACCTGCAGATAGAGGAAGTGCTTGAATGTGCTCAGTTGCAAGAAATTGACAATTTGAGAGATACAGAGAGTCAGGTTTGCTGAAACTGAAGGAAATGGAGAAATTGACGTTGCGGTGAATGTGGAGTACCTACAAATGTGCTCACTCTAGCAAATTGCTGGAAGTTGAGAATTTGATAGAGAGCACTACATTTGCTAATAAATATAGAACTTAAGAACTTGCAGGATCAGGTGAATGATTAGTAGTTCGAAATGTGGAGAGTGCTAGAAAGAGAGGCCCTTATTTAGATAGGCCTTAGAAATTAATATAGATAGCAAGGTTGATGGAAATTAAGAAGCATGTACATTCAGAGAAGGAGCAGCAGGAACGAATAGCGAAGTTGATGGAAATGGGTGATTTTGGGGAATGAGAAATATCTGCAACTAGACAAAATGCTTGGATATGTTCAATTCCTGGAAATTGATACAGAGAGCCAGGTTTTCTAAAATTGTATGATATAGAGAATTTGAAGTTGCGGTGAATGCGGAGAGCCTTGGTTATTCGGACTCGAAACATTAATTGTGTTGTTTTCCACATATGGTGCCAGATCTGCGAAGTTTCTCTAAGTAGCTTTCTTTTTGTTGTGGAGAGCCTGCATATGTACTCAATCGAACTAATTGCTGGAAATTGAGATTTTGATAGATATAGAGAACTACATTTGTTGAAAAAGACTGAAACTCAGAAATTGCAAGTTCAGTTAAGAGAGCAGTAGCTGTAAATGAGGAGATTGCTAGAAATAAAGACATTTATGTCTCTACTTTAAAAGGCAATAGAAATTAATAGAGACAGCGAGGTTGTTGGAACTGGTGAAATGTGTACATTCAGAGAAGGAGCAGAACCTACAAGCAGTAAATTTCATGAAAATGGGAAACTTAACATATATGGGGAATGTGCAGATAAAGAAAATGCTAGAACTTTATTAATAGGAATCGATATTTTGCTATCTATAATGAGCCAGATTTGGTTAAATTGAGGGATATGGAGAAATTGAAGGTGTGGCCAAGGCACAGAAACTGGAAATTTGCAGAATTCAGAAATATGGGGAATAAGAAATATCTGCAGCTAGACAAAATGCTAGAATTTGCTCATTGCTGCAAATTGACAGTTTGATAGATACAGAGAGCCAACTTTCCTAAAATTGAAGTATGTGGAGAATTTGAAGTTGCGGTGAATGCAGAGAGCCTGGGTTATTCGGACTCGAAACATTAACTGTGCTCTTTTCCGCAGATGCTGCCAGACCTGCGAAGCTTTTCCAGGTAGCGTTCTTTTTGTTGTGGAGAGCCTGCAAATGTACTCAATAGAACAAATTGCTGGAAATTGAGATTTTGATAGATATGCAGAACTACATTTGCTGAGAAGGACTGAAGATCAGAAATTGTAGGTTCAGGTGAAAGAGGAGTACCTGTGAATGAGGAGATTGCTGGAAATAAAGACTATTATTTATCTACAATAAAAGGCAATAGAAATTAATAGAGTCAGTGACGTTGCTGGAAATGGTGAATGTGTACATTCAGAGAAGTAGCAGTAAATTTCATGAAAATGGGAGATTTAACATATATGGGGAATGAGAAATATGTGCAGATAGAGAAAATGCTAGAATTTTATTAATAGTTAGGAATTGATATTTTGCTATATATAATAAGCCAGGTTTGGTTTAATTGAGGGACATGGAGAAATTGAAGGTGTGGCCAAGGCAGAGAAACTGGAAATTTGCAGAATTTGATTAATTCTAAGAAACTGGGTACTTGCTGGATAGAGAAAACTGGATTAATTGAAAAATATAGGAATGGAGGTATTAAAGGCGTAGTTGAACAAGGAACATTGACAAAGGAGTAGATGGTTAGAAATAGAGCTATTCATTCTGCTCGACAGTAGAAATTATTGGAGGTGGAGAAATTGATTGAAATCGAGAAACTTGTAGAATCAGTGAATGATTAGATGATGCAAACAGTGAATCTCATGGAAATGGGAGATTTTGTAAACATGAGGAATGAGAAATATCAGCAGATAAGGAATTTCATCAATTGCTGGAAATTAATATTTTCATAGATACAAGAGAGCCAGGTTTGCATAATTGAAGGATAAGGAGAAAGTGATGTTGCAGTGAATGCATAGAAGCTGGACATGTGCAGAATTTGACTATTTGCAAGACACTGAATACTTACTAGATACAGAGAACCAGGTTTGTTGAAAAAGAGAGAAATGGAGTAATTGAAGGTTGAGTTGAACAATGAGCATTTGGTAACATGTAGTTTGGTAGCTTTAGATATAATATATGAAAGTAGATTGTCAGTAAATATTATTGGAGATGGAGAAATTGATTAAAATGGAGAAACTTGTCCAATCAGTGAACGATTAGATGATGCAAATAGCGAATTTCATAGAAATGGGAGACTTTGCAAACATGAGGAATGAGAAATATCAGCAGATAGGGAATTTCATCAATTGCTGGAAATTAATATTTTGCTAGATACAGAGAACCAGGTTTGATGAAAAAGAGAGAAATGGAATAATTGAAGGTGAGTTGAACAATGAACATTTGGTAACATGTACTTTGTTAGCTATATATATAATATATGAATGTAGATCATTAGTAAATATTATTGGAAATGGAGAAATTTATTGAAAAGGAGAAACTTGTACAGTCAGTGAAAGAGCAGATGATGCAATGAGCGAAGTTCATGGAAATGGGAGATTTGACAAATTTTGGGAATGAGATATATCAGCAGATAGAGGAAGTGCTTGAATAGGCTCAGTTGCAAGAAATTGACGGTCTGAGAGATACAAGGAGCCAAGTTTGCTGAAACTGAAGGAAATGAAGAAATTTAACTTGTGGTGAATGTGGAGTACCTGAAAATAAGCTCACTCAAACAAATTGCTGGAAGTTGAGAATTTGATAGATAGAGAGCATTACATTTGCTGATAAATACAGAACTTAAGAACTTGCAGGATCAGGTGAATGTTTAGTATCTTGAAATGTGGAGAGTGCTAGAAAGAGAGGCACTTATTTAGATGGGCTTTAGAAACTAATATAGATAGCGAGGTTGATGGAAATTAAGAAGCATGTACATTCAGAGAAGGAGCAGCAGGAACAAATAGCAAAGTTGATGGAATTGGGGGATTTTACAAATATGGGGAATGAGAAATATCTGCAGCTAGACAAAATGCTTGGATATGTTCAATTCCTGGAAATTGACAGTTTGATAGATACAGAGAGCCAGCTTTCCTAATATTGTATGATATGGAGAATTTGAAGTTGCAGTGAATGCGGAGAGTCTGGGTTATTCGGCCTCGATACTTTAACTGTGCTGTTTTCCGCATATGGTGCCACATCTGCAAAGTTTTTCCAGGTAGCTTTCTCTTTGTTATGGAGAGCCTGCAAATGTACTTAATTGAACTAATTGCTGGAATTTGAAGTGGTGGTGAATGCAGGGAGGCTGCAAATGTGCTCAAGCTAATAAACTGCTGTAAATTGAGAATTTGATAGATATAGAGAAGTATATTTGCTGATGAAGAGAGAAACTCGGAAATTCTAGGTTAAGGTGAAAGAGGAGTAGCTGAAAATGAGGAGATTGCTAAACATAAAGATATTTATGAAGGCTATAGAAATTAATAGAGATAGCAAGGTTGATAGAAATGGCAGAAGCTTCAAGCGGTGAATTTCATGATAATTGTAGATTTAACAAATATGGGAAATGAGACTTATATTCAGATAGAGAAAATGCTAGAATTTTTTCAATTGCTAGGAATTGATATTTTGTTATGTACAGATTTGATTAATTTGAGGGATATGGAGAAATTGAAACTGTGGGCAGCGTAGAGAAACTGGAAATGTGCAGAATTTGATTAATTGCAAGAAACTGATACTTGCTAGATATAGAAAACCTGATTAGCTGAAAAATATAGGAGTGGCATTATTGAAGGTATAGTTGAACAATGAACATTGATAAATGAGCAGACTTTTAGAAAAAGAGTTACAAATGCAGGTTGACATTGGAAATTATTGGAGATGGAGAAACTAATTGGAATAGAGAAACTTGTACAGATGATGTAAACAGCGATTTATTGTGGAAATGGGAGATTCTGCAAACATGAGGAATGAGAAATATCAGCAGGTGGAGAATTTGATCAATTGCTGGAAATTGATATTTTGTTAGATACAAGAGAGCCAGGTTTGTATAACTGAAGGACATGGAGAAATTGATATTGCAGTGAATACAGAGAAGCTGGAAATGTGCAGAAATTGACTATTTGCAAGACACAGAGTATTTGCTAGACAAAAAGAACCAGGTTTGTTGAAAAAGAGAGAAATGGAGTAACTAAATGCTGCATTGAACAATGAACATTTTGTGGTTGGTTGGTAGAAATAGAGATATCAATGTAGATCGACATTAGAAATCACTGGAGATGGAGAAATTGATTGAAATGGAGAAACTTGTACAGTCAGTGAAAGAACAGATGATACAAAGAGTGCAAATGTGAGATTTGACAAATTGTGGGAATGAGATATATCTGCAGATGGAGAAAATGCTTGATTTTGCTGAATAGCTAGAAATTGACAATTTGATAGATGCAGCGAGCCAGGTTTGCTGAAAGTGAAAGAAGTGGAGAAATTGAAGTTGAGGTGAATGCATAGGAGCTGGACATGTGCAGAATATGACTGTTTGCAAGAAACTGAATACTTGCTACATACAGAGAACCAGGTTTGTTGAAAAAGAGAGAAATGGAGTAATTAAAGACTGAGTTGAACAATGAGCATTTGTTGACATGTAGTTTGGTAGATGTAGATATAATATATGAATGTAGATCATCAGTAAATATTATTGGAGATGGAGAAATTTATTTTACTGGAGAAACTTATACAATCAGTGAAAGAGCAGAAGATACAATGAGCGAATTTCATGGAAATGGGAGATTTGACAAATTTTGGGAATGTGATATATCTACAGATCGGGGAAGTTCTTGAATGTGCTCGGTTGTACGAAATTGACAGTTTGAGAGATACAGAGAGTCAGATTTGCTGAAACTGAAGGAAATGGAGAAACTGACGTTGCGGTGAATGTGGAGTACCTGCAAATATGCTCACTCTAACTAATTGCTGGAAGTTGAGAATTTGATAGATAGAGAGCACTACATTTGCTGATAAATATAGAACTTAAGAACTTGCAGGATCAGGTGAATGATTAGTAGCTCGAAAGTGGAGACTGCTAGAAGGAGAGAGGCCCTTATTTAGATAGGCCTTAGAAATCAATGTAGATAGCGAGGTTGATGGAAATTAAGAAGCATGTACATTCAGAGAAGGAGCTGGAGGAAAAAACAGCGAAGTTGATGGAAATGGGGGATTTTACAAATATGGGGAATGAGAAATATCTGCAGCTAGACAAAATGCTTGGATATGTTCAGTTCCTGGAAATTGATAGTTTGATAGATAAAGAGAGCCAGCTTTCCTAAAATTGTAGGATATGGAGAAGCTGAAGTTGCGGTGAATGCGGAGAGTCTGGGTTATTCGGACTCGAACTGTTAACTGTGCTCTTCTCCGCAGATGCTGCTGGCATGTTGCTGAGCAAACTATATTTGCTGATAAGGACTGAAAATCTGAAATTGTATTTTCAAGTGAGAGATTCCTAGGTGGAAACGTGGAGATTGCTAGAAATAGAGATATTTATGTAGATAGGCAATAGAAATTGATAGAGATAGTGAGGTTGATGAAATGGAGCAATGCGCACTTTCAGAGAAGGTGCAGAAGCTTGAAGCAGTGAATTTCATGAACATGGGAGAATTAGCAAATATGGGAAATCAGAAACATGTACAGATAGAGGAATTGCTAGAATTTGATCAATTGCTAGAAATAGAGAAACTTATTTTGATAGGCATTGGAAATTTATATAGAAAGCGATGTTGATGAAAATTAAGAAACTTGTACACTCAGAGAAGGAGCAGCAGGTTCAAACAACGAAGACGAAGGAAATAGAGGATTTTACAAATATGGGGAATGAGGTATACCTGCAGCTATGCACAATGCTTGAATTTGCTCAATTGCTAGAGATTGACATTTTGATAGAGACAGAGAGACAGGTTTCCTAAAATTGAAGGACATGGAGAATTTGAAGCTGTGGTGAATAGGGGGAGCCTGCAAATGTGCTCAACCTAACAAACTGCTGTAAATTGAGAATTTGTTAGATATAGAGAACTATATTTGCTGATGAAGAGGGAAACTCGGAATTTCTAGGTTTAGGTGAAAGAGGAGTAGCTGGAAGTGTGGAGATTGCTAAACATTAAGACATTTATGAAGGCTATAGAAATTAATAGAGATAGCAAGGTTGATGGAAATGGCGAACTGTGTACTTTCAGAGGAGGAGCAGAATTTTCAAGCAGCAAATTTCATGAAAATTGTAGATTTAACAAATATGGGGAATGAGAAACATGTTCAGTTAGAGAAAAGGCTAGAATTTTTTCAATTGCTAGGAATTGATATTTTTTGATGTGCAGGTTTGATTAACTTGAGGGATATGGAGAAATTGAAGCTGTGGCCAGTGTAGAGAAAGTGGAAATGTGCAGAATTTGATTAATTACAAGAAACTGACTACTTGCTGGATATAGAAAACCTGATTAGCTGAAAAATATAGGAGTGAAATTACTGAAGGTGTAGTTGAACAATGAACATTGATAAATGAGTAGACTTTTAGAAAAAGAGTTATTAATGCAGGTGGACTTTGGAAATTATTGGAGATAGAGAAACTAATTGCTAAGGAGAAACTTGTGCAGATGATGCAAACAGTGAATTTTTTTGGAAATAGGAGATTCTGCAAACATGAGGAATGAGAAATATCAGCCCATAGGGAATTTGATCAATTGGTGGAAATTGATACTTTGTTAGATACAAGAGGGCCAGGTTTGTATAACTGGAGTAAATGGAGAAATTGATGTTGCAGTGAATACAGAGAAGCTGGAAATGTGCAGAATTTGATTATTTGCAAGAGACAGAGTATTTGCTAGGTACAAAGAAACAGGTTTGTTGAAAAAGAGAGAAATGGAGTAATTAAATGCTGCGTTGAACAATTAACATTTCATGATGTGTTGGTTGGTAGAAATAGAGATATTAATGTAGATCAACATTAGAAATCATTGCAGATGGAGAAATTGATTGAAATGGAGAAACATATACAGTCAGTGAAAGAGCAGATGATAAAAAATGCATTTCGCGGAAATGCGAGATTTGACAAATTGTGGGAATGAGATATATCTGCAGATGGAGAAAATGCTTGAATTAGCTGAATTGCTAGAAATTGACATTTTGATAGATACAGCGAGCCAGGTTTGCTGAAAGTGAAAGAAGTGGAGAAATTGAAGTTTCGGTGAATGCATAGTAGCTGGGCATGTGCAGAATTTTACTATTTGCAAGAAACTGAATACTTGCTACATACAGAGAACCAGGTTTGTTGAAAAAGAGAGAAATGGAGTAATTAAAGGCTGAGTTGAACAATGAGCATTTGTTGACAAGTAGTTTGGTTGATATAGATATAATATATGAATGTAGATCAACAGTAAATATTATTGGTGATTGAGAAATTTATTGAAATGGAGAAACTCATACAATCAGTGAAAGAGCATATGATACAACGAGCAAATTTAATGGAAATGGGAGATTTGACAAATTATGGGAATGAGATATATCTGCAGATAGAGAAAGTGCTTGAATGTGCTCAGTTGCACGAAATTGACAATTTGAGAGATACAGAGAGTCAGGTTTGCTGAAACTGAAGGAAATGGAGAAATTGAAGTTGTGGTGAACGTGGAGTACCTGCAAATGTGCTCACTCTAACTAATTGCTGGAAGTTGAGAATTTGATAGAGAGAGAGCACTACATTTGCTGATAAATGTAGTACTTAAGAACTTGCAGGATCAGGTGAATGACTGGTAGCTCGAAAGTGGAGACTGCTAGAAAGAGGTGCACTTATTTAGATAGGCCTTTGAAATGAATATAGATAGCGAGGTAGATGGATATTAAGAAGAGTGTGCATTCAGAGAAGCAGCAGCAGGAACAAGTAGCGAAGTTGATGAAAATGGGGGATTTTACAAATATGGGGAATGAGAAATATCTGCAGCTAGACAAAATGCTTGGATATGTTCAATTCCTGGAAATTGACAGTTTGATAGATAAAGAGAGCCAGCTTTCCTAAAATTGTAGGATATGGAGAATTTGAAGTTGCGGTGAACACGGAGTGCCTGGGTTATTTGGACTCGAACTGTTAACTGTGCTCTTCTCCGCAGATGTTGCTGGCATGTTGCTGAGCAAACTATATTTGCTGATAAGGACTGAAAATCCAAAATTATATGTTCAAGTGAGAGATTCCTAGGTGGAAATGAGGAGATTGCTAGAAATAGAGACATTTATGTTGATAGGCAATAGAAATTCATAGAGATAGTGAGGTTGACAAAAATGGTGAAATGTGTACATTCAGAGAAGGCGCAGAAGCTTGAAGCAGTGAATTTCATGAACATGGGAGATTTAACAAATATGGGGAATCAGAAACGTGTGCAGATGGAGAAATTGCTAGAAATAGAGAAACTTATTTTGATAGGCATTGGAAATTTATATAGAAAGCGATGTTGATGGAAATTAAGAAACTTGTACACTCAGAGAAGGAGCCGCAGGTACAAACAGTGATTTCAATGGAAATAGAGGATTTTACAAATATGGGGAATGAGATATATCTGCAGCTATGCAAAATGCTTGAATTTGCTCAATTGCTAGAAATTGACATTTTGATAAACACAGAGAGCTATGTTTCCTAAAATTGAAAGATATGGATAATTTGAAGCTGTGGTGAAAGCGGTGAGCCTGCAAATGTGCCCAGACTAACAAACTGCTGTAAATTGAGAATTTGATTGACATAGAGAACTATATTTGCTGATGAAGAGAGAAACTCGGTATTTCTAGGCTTAGGTGAAAGAGGAGTAGCTGGAAATGAGGAGATTGCTAAACATAAAGATATTTATGTGGGCCATAGAAATTAAAAGAGATAACAAGGTTGATGAAATGGCACCACGTGTACTTTCAGAGGAGAAGCAGTAGCTTCAAGTGGCGAATTTCATGAAAATTGTAGATTTAACCAATATGGGGAATGAGAAATATGTTCAGATAGAGAAAATGCTAGAATTTTTTTCAATTGCTGGGAATTGATATTTTGCGATCTACAGGTTTGATTAATTTGAGGGATATGTAAAAATTGAAGCTGTGGCCAGTGTAGAGAAACTGGAAGTGTGCAGAATTTGATTAATTGCAAGAAACTGAGTACTTGCTGGATATAGTAAACCTGATTAGCTGAAAAGTATAGGAGTGGAATTACTGAAGGTGTAGTTGAAGAACGAACATTGATAAATAAGTAGACTTTTAGAAAAATTGTTATTAATGCAGGTGGAAATTGGAAATTATTGGAGATGGAGAAACTGATTGCAATGGAGAAACTTGTATAGGGAATTTTTTGGAAATGGGAGATTCTGCAGGCATGAGGAATGAGAAATATCAGCAGGTAGGGAATTTGATCAATTGTGGAAATTTAATATTTTGTAAGATACAAGAGAGCAAAGTTTGTATAACTGAAGGATATGGAGAAATTGATGTTGAGTGAATGCAGAGCAGCTGCAATTGTGCAGAATTTGACTATTTGCAAGAAACAGAGTATTTGCAAGATACAAAGAACCAGGTTTGTTGAAATGAGAGAAATGGAGTAATTAAATGCTGCGTTGAACAATGAACATTTCGTGATGTGTTGGTTGGTAGAAATAGAGATATCAATGTAGATTGAAATTAGAAATTGTTGGAGATGGAGAAATTGATTGAAATGGAGAAACTTGTACAGTCAGTGAAAGAGCAGATGATACACAGAGTGCATTTGACGGAAATGTGATATTTGACAAATTGTGGGAATGAGATATATCTGCAGATGGAGAAAATGCTTGAATTTGCTGAATTGCTAGAAATTGACAGTTTGATGGATACAGCGAGCCAGGTTAGCAGAGAAAGTGAAAGAAGTGGAGAAACTGAAGTTGCGGTGAATGCATAGGAGCAGGACATGTGCAGAATATGACTATTTGCCAAAGACTGAATACTTGCTAGATACAGAGAACTAGGTTTGTTGAAAAAGAGAGAAATGGAGTAATTAAAGGCTGAGTTGAACAATGAGCATTTGGTAACATGTAGTTTGATAGATATAGATATAATATATGAATGTAGATCACCAGTAAATATTATTGGAGATTGAGAAATTTATTGAAATGGATATACTTGTACAGTCAGTGACAGAGCAGATCATACAATGAGCGAATTTCATGGAAATGGGAGATTTGACAAATTTTGGGAATGAGATATACCTGCAGATAGAGAAAATGCTTGAATGTGCTCAGTTGCATGAAATTGACAGTTTGAGAGATACAGAGAGTCAGGTTTGCTGAAACTGAAGGAAATGGAGAAATTGGAAGTTGCGGTGAACTTGGTGAGCCTGGGTTATTCGGACTCGAACCATTAACTGTGCTCTTCTCCGCAGATGCTGCTGGCATGTTGCTGAGCAAACTACGTTTGTTGATAAGGACTGAAAATCCGAAATTGTATGTTCAAGTGAGAGTTTCCTAGGTGGAAATGAGGAGATTGCTAGAAATAGAGACATTTATGTAGATAGGCATTAGATATTTATAGTGATAGTGAGGGTGACGGACATGGAGAAATGTGTACATTCAGATAAAGTGCAGAATCTTGAAGCAGCGAATTTCATGAACATGGGAGATTTAACAAAATGGGGAGTCAAAAACATGTGCAGATAGAGAAATTGCTAGAATTTGAACAATTGCTAGAAATAGGGACGCTTATTTTAATAGGCTTTGGAAATTTATATAGAAAGTGATGTTTATGGAAATTAAGAAACTTGTACACTCAGAGAAGGAGCCGCAGGTACAAACAGTGAAGTTGATGGAAATAGAGGATTTTACAAATATGGGGAATGAGCAATATCTACTACTATGCAGAATGCTTGAATTTGCTCAATTGCTAGAAATTGACATTTTGATAGACACAGAGAGCTAAGTTTCCTAAAATTGAAGGGTATGGAGAATTTGAAATTGTGGTGAATGCGGGGAGCCTGCAAATGTGCTCAAACTAACAAACTGCTGTAAATTGGGAATTTGATCGATATAGAGAAATATATTTGCTGGTAAAGAGAGAAACTCGGAATTTCTAGGATTAGGTGAAAGAGGAGTAGCTGAAATGAGGAGATTGCTAAAGATAAAGACATTTATGTGGGCTATAGAAATTAATAGAGATAGCAAGGTTGATGGAAATGGCGCAATTTGTACTTTCAGAGGAGAAGCAGAAGCTTCAAGTGGTGAATTTCATGAAAATTGTAGATTTAACCAATATGGGGAATGAGAAATATGTTCAGATAGAGAAATTGCTAGAATTATTTCAATTGCTGGGAATTGATATTTTGCAATCTACAGGTTTGATTAATTTGAGGGATATGGAGAAATTGAAGCTGTGGCCAATGTAGAGAAACTGGAAATGTGCAGAATTTGATTAATTGCAAGAAACTGAGGACTTGCTGGATATAGAAAACCTGATTAGCTGCAAAGTATAGGAGTGGAATTACTGAAGGTGTAGTTGAACAATGAACATTGATAAATGAGTTGACTTTTAGAAAAAGAGCTATTAATACAGGTGGATATTGGAAATTATTGGAGTTGGAGAAACTAATTGAAATGAAGAAAGTTGTACAGATGATGCAAACAGCGAATGTTTTGGAAATGGGAGATTCTGCAAACATGAGGAATGAGAAATATCGGCAGATAGGGAATTTGATCAATTGCTGGCAATTGATATTTTGTAAGTTAGAAGAGATCCAGGTTTGTATAACTGAAGGATATGGAGAAATTGATGTTGCAGTGATTACAGAGAAGCTGGGAGTGTGCAGAATTTGACCATTTGCAAGAAACAGAGTAATTGCTAGATACAAACAACCAGGGTGGTTGAAAAAGAGAGAAATGAAGTAATTAAGTTCTCCATTGAACAATGAACATTTCACGATGTGTTGGTAGAAATAGAGATATGAATGTAGATTGACATTAGAAATCATTGGAGATGGAGAAATTGATTGAAATGGAGAAACATGTACAGTCAGTGAAAGAATAGATGATAAAAAGGGTGCATTTCGTGGAAATGCGAGATTTGACAAATTGTAGGAATGAGATATATCTGCAGATGGAGAAAATGCTTGAATTAGTTGAATTGCTTGACATTGACAGTTTGATAGATACAGCGAGCCAGGTTTGCTGAAAGTGAAAGAAGTGGAGAAATTGAAGTTGCGGTGAATGCATAGGAGCTGGACATGTGCAGAATATGACTATTTGCAAGAAACTGAATACTTGCTAGATACAGAGAACTAGGTTTGTTGAAAAAGAGAGAAATTGAGTAATTGAAGGCTGAGTTGAACAATGAGCATTTGTTGACATGTAGTTTGGTAGATATAGATGTAATATATGAATGTATAGGAGTGGAATTACTGAAGGCGCAGTTGAACAATGAACATTGATAAATTAGTAGACTTTTAGAAAAAGAGTTATTAATGCAGGTGGAATTTGCAAATTATTGGAGTTGGAGAAACTAATTGCAATGGAGAAACTTGTATAGGGAATTTTTTGGAAATGGGAGTTCCTGCAAACATGAGGAATGAGAAATATCAGCAGATTGGGAATTTGATCAATTGCTGGAAATTGATATTTTGTAAAATAGAAGAGAGCCAGGTTTGTATAACTGAAGGATATGGAGAAATTGATGTTGCAGTGAATACAGAGAAGCTGGAAGTGTGCAGAATTTGACTATTTGCAAGAAACCTAGTAATTGGCAGCTACAAACAACCAGCTTGGTTGAAAAAGAGAGAAATGGATGAATTAAATTCTCCATTGAATAATGAACATGTCATGATGTATTGCTTGGTAGAAATAGAGATATGAATGTAGATCGACATTAGAAATTGTTGGAGATGGAGAAATTGATTGAGATGGAGAAACTTGTACAGTCAGTGAAAGAGCAGATGATAAAAAAGTGCATTTGACGGAAATGCGAGATTTGACAAATTGTGGGAATGAGATATATCTGCAGATGGAGAAAATGCTTGAATTTGCTGAATTGCTAGACATTGACAGTTTGATAGATACAGCGAGCCAGGCTTGTTGAAAGTGAAAGAAGTGGAGAAATTGAAGTTGCAGTGAATGCATAGGAGCTGGACATGTGCACAATTTGACTATTTGCAAGAAACTGAATACTTGCTATATACAGAGAACCAGGTTTGTTGAAAAAGAGAGAAATGGAGTAATTGAAGTTTGAGTTGAACAATGAGCATTTGGTAACATGTAGTTTGGTAGATATAGATATAATATATGAATGTAGATCGTCCGTAAATATTATTGAAGTTGGAGAGATTTATTGAAATGGAGAAACTTGTACAGTCAGTGACAGAGCATATGATACAACGAGCGAATTTCATGGAAATGGGAGATTTGACAAATTTTGGGAATGAGGTATACCTGCAGCTAGAGAAAGAGCTTGAATGTGCTCAATTGCATGAAATTGACCGTTTGAGAGATACAAAGAGTCAGGTTTGCTGAAACTGAAGGAAATGGAGAAACTGAAGTTGCGGTGAATGTGGAGTACCTGCAAATGTGCTCACTCTAACAAATTGCTGGAAGTTGAGAATTTGCTAGAGAGCACTACATTTGCTGATAAATATAGAACTTAAGAACTTGCAAGATCAGGTGAATGATAAGTAGCTCGAAATGTGGGGAGTGCTAGAAAGAGAGGCACTTATTTAGATAGGCCCTAGAAATTAATATAGATAGCGAGGTTGATGGAAATTAAGAAGCGTGTACATTCAGAGAAGGAGCAGCAGGAACGAATAGCGAAGTTGATAGAAATGGGGGATTTTACAAATATGGGGAATGAGAAATATGGATATGTTCAATTCCTGGAAATTGACAGTTTGACAGATAGAGAGAGACAGGTTTCTTTAAATTGCAGGATGTGGAGAATTTGAAGTTGCGGTGAATGCGGAGAGCCTGGATTATTTGGACTCGATGTGTTAACTGTGCTCTTCTCCGCAGATGCTGCTGGCATGTTGCTGAACAAACTACATTTGCGGATAAGGACTGAAAATCCGAAATTGTATGTTCAAGTGAGAGATTCCTAGGTGAAAATGAGGAGATTGCTAGAAATAGAGATAGGCAATAGAAATTTATAGAGATAGTAAGGTTGATGGAAATGGAGCAATGTGCACATTCAGAGAAAGTGCAGAAGCTTGAAGCAGTGAATTTCATGAACATGGGAGATTTAACAAATATGGGGAATCAGAAATATGCAGATAGAGGAATTGCTAGAATTTGATCAATTGCTAGAAATAGAGAAACTTATTTTGATAGGCATTGGAAATTTATATAGAAAGCAAGGATGATGGAAATTAAGAAACTTGTACACTCAGAGAAGGAGCCGCAGGTTCAAAGAGCGAAGTCGATGGAAATAGGAGGTTTTGCAAATATGGGGAATGAGATATATCTGCAGCTATGCAAAATGGTTGAATTTGCTTAATTGCTAGAAATTGACATTTTGATAGAGACAGAGAGACAGGTTTCCTAAAATTGAAGGATATGGAGAAGTTGTAGCTGCGGTGAAAGCGGGGAGCCTGCAAATGTGCTCAACCCAACAAACCGCTGTAAATTGAGAATTTGATAGATATAGAGAAGTACATTTGCTGATGAAGAGAGAAACTCAGAATTTCTAGGTATAGGTAAAAGAGGAGTAGCTGGAAATGAGGAATTGCCAAACATAAAACATTTATGTGGGCTATAGAAATTAATAGCAAGGTTGATGGAAATGGCGCAATTTGTTGTTTCAGAGGAGGAGCAGAAGCTTCAAGTGGCGAATTTCATGAAAATTGTAAAATCAACAAATATGGGGAATGAGAAATATGTTCAGATAGAGAAAATGCTAGAATGTTTTCAATTGCTAGGAATTGATATTTTGCGATCTACGAGTTTGATTAATTTGAGGGATATGGAGAAATTGAAGCTGCGGCCAGTGTAGAGAAACTGGAAGATGCACAATTTGATTAATTGCAAAAAACTGAGCACTTGCTGGATATAGAAAACCTGATTAGCTGAAAAGTATAGGAGTGGAATTACTGAAGGTGTAGTTGAACAATGAACATTGATAAACGAGTGGACTTTTAGAAAAAGAGTTATTAATGCAGATGGACATTGGAAATTACTAGAGATGGAGAAACTAATTGCAATGGAGAAACTTGTACAGCAAATTTTTTGGAAATGGGAGATTCTGCAAACAATAGGAATGAGAAATATCAGATGATAGGGAATTTGATTACTTGATGAAAATTTATATTTTGTAAGATACAAGAAGGCAAGGGTGTATAACTGAAGGATATGGAGAAATTGATGTTGCAGTGAATACAGAGAAGCTGGAAATTTGCAGAATTTGACTATTTGCAAGAAACAGTATTAGCAAGATACAAAGAACCAGGTTTATTGAAAAAGAGAAAAATGGAGCAATTAAATGCTGGGTTGAACAATGAACATTTCGTGATGTGTTGGTTGTAGAAATAGTGATATGAATGTAGATCGACATTAGAAATTGTTGGAGATGGAGAAATTGATTGAAATGGAGAAACTTGTCTAGTCAGTGAAAGAGCAGATGATACAAAGAGTGCATTTCATGGAAATGCAAGATTTGACAAAATGTGGGAATGAGGTCTCTCTACAGATAGAGAAAATGCTTGAATTTGCTGAATTGCTAGAAATTGACAGTTTGAAAGATAAAGGGAACCAGGTTTGCTGAAAGTGAAAGAAGGGGAGAAATTGAAGTTGCGGTGAATGCATAGAAGCTGGACATGTGCACAATTTGACTATTTGCAAGAAACTGAATACTTGCTATATACAGAGAACCAGGTTTGTTGAAAAAGAGAGAAATGGAGTAAATGAAATTTGAGTTGAACAATCAGCCTTTGGTAACATGTAATTTGGTAGATATAGATATAATATATGAATGTAGATCGTCAGTTAATATTATTGGAGTTGGAGAGATATATTGAAATGGAGAAACTTGTACAGTCAGTGACAGAGCATATGATACAATGAGCGAATTTCATGGAAATGGGAGATTTGACAAATTTTGGGAATGAGCTATACCTGCAGATAGAGAAAGTGCTTGAATGTGCTCAGTTGCATGAAATTGACAGTTTGAGAGATACAAAGAGTCAGGTTTGCTGAAACTGAAGGAAATGGAGAAACTGAAGTTGTGGTGAATGTGGAGTACCTGCAAATGTGCTCACGCTAACAAATTGCTGGAAGTTGAGAATTTGATAGATAGGGAGCACTACATTTGCTGATAAATATAGGACTTAAGAACATGCAGGATCAGGTGAATGATAAGTAGCTTGAAATGTGGACAGTGCTAGAAAGAGAGGCACTTATTTAGATAGACCTTAGAAATTAATATAGATAGCAAGGTTGATGGAAATTAAGAAGCATGTACATTCAGAGGAGGAGCAGCAGAAACAAATAGTGAAGTTGTTAGAAATGGGGGATTTTTCAAATGTGGTGATTGATAGGCAGGGTTCCTAAAATTGTAGGATATAGAGAATTTGAAGTTGCGGTGAATGCAGAGAGCCTGGGTTATTTGGACTTGAACCGTTAACTGTGCTCATCTCCGCAGATGCTGCTGGCATGTTGCTGAGCGAACTACTTCTGCTGGTAATGACTGAAAATCCAAAATTGTTTGTTCAAGTGAGAGATTGCTGTGTGGAAATGAGGAGATTGCTAGAAATAGAGACATTTATGTAGATAGGCAATAGAAATTTATAGAGATAGTGAGGTTGACAGAAATGGAGCAGTGTGCACACTCAGAGAAGGCGCAGAATCTTGGAGCAGAGAATTTCATGAAAATGGGAGATTTAACAAATATGGGGAATCAGAAACATGTGCAGATAGAGGAATTGCTAGAATTTGATCAATTGCTAGAAATAGAGAAACTTATTTTGATAGGCATTGGAAATTTATAAAGAAAGCGAGGTTGATGGAAATTAAGAAACTTGTTCCCTCAGAGAAGGAGCCACAGGTACAAACAGTGAAGTTGATGGAAGTAGACGATTTTACAAATATGGGGAACGAGATATATCTGCAGCTATGCAAAATGCTTGAATTTGCTGAATTGCTAGAGATTGACATTTTGATAGACACAGAGAGACAGGTTTCCTAAAATTGAAGGATATAGAAAATTTGAAGCTGTGGTGAATGCGGGGAGCCTGCAAATATGCTCAACCTAACAAACTGTTGTAAATTGAGAATTTGATAGATATAGAGAACTACATTTAGTGATGAAGAGAGAAACTCGGAATTTCTAGGTATAGGTGAAAGAGGAGTAGCTGGAAATGAGGATTGCCAAACATAAAACATTTATGTGGGCTATAGAAATTAATAGCAAGGTTGATGGAAATGGCGCAATTTGTACTTTCAGAGGAGGAGCAGAAGCTTCAAGTGGCGAATTTCATGAAAATTGTAGATTTAACCAATATGGGGAATGAGAAATAAGTTCAGATAGAGAAAATGCTGGAATGTTTTCAATTGCTGGAATTGATATTTTGCGAGCTACAGGTTTCAGTAATTTGAGGGATATGGAGAAATTGAAGCTACGGCCAGTGTAGAGAAACTGGAAATGTGCACAATTTGATTAATTGCAAAAAACTGAGTACTTGGTGGATATAGAAAACCTGATTAGCTGAAAAGTATAGGAGTGGAATTACTGAAGGTGTAGTTGAACAATGAACATTGATAAATGTGTGGACTTTTAGAAAAAGAATTATTAATGCAGGTGGTCATTCGAAATTAATGGAGATGGAGAAATTAATTGCAATGGAGGAACTTGTACAGCGAATTTTTTGGAAATGGGAGATTCTGCAAACAAGAGGAATGAGAAATATCAGCAGATAGGCAATTTGATTACTTGATGAAAATTTATATTTTGTAAGATGCAAGAAGGCAAGGGTATGAAGGATATGGAGAAATTGATGTTGCAGTGAATACAGAGAAGCTGGAAATGTGCAGAATTTGACTATTCGCAAGAAACAGAGTATTTGCAAGATACAAAGAACCAGGTTTATTGAAAAAGAGAGAAAGGGAGTAACTAAATGCTGCGTTGAACAATAAACATTTTGTGATGTGTTGGTTGGTAGAAATAGAGATATTAACATAGATCGACATTAGAAATTGTTGGAGATAGACCAATTATTTGAAATGGAGTATCTTGTGCAGTCAGTGAAAGAGCAGATGATAAAAAAGAGCCTTTCGCGGATATGTGAGATTTGACAAATTGTGGGAATGAGATATATCTGCAGATGGAGAAAATGCTTGAATTTGCTGAATTGCTAGAAATTGACAGTTTGATAGATACAGCAAAACTGATTTGCTGAAAGTGAAATAAGTGGAGAAATTGAAGTTGCGGTGAATGCATAGAAGCTGGATATGTGCAGAATATATATATTTCAACTCTTTCTTGGACTCGCACGCAAGTTCTGTCGAAGGGTCATGAGGACTCGAAACGTCAACTCTTTTCCTCTCCGCCGATGCTGCCAGACCTGCTGAGTTTTTCCAGGTAATTCTGTTTTTGTTTTGGATTTCCAGCATCCGCAGTTTTTTTGTTTTTATCTATGTGCAGAATATGACTAGTTGCAAGAAACTGAATACTTGCTGGGTTTCCTAAAATTGAAGGGTATGGAGAATTTGAAATTGTGGTGAATGCGGGGAGCCTGCAAATGTGCTCAAACTAGCAAACTGCTGTAAATTGGGAATTTGATCGATATAGAGAACTATATTTGCTGGTAAAGAGAGAAACTCGGAATTTCTAGGATTAGGTGAAAGAGGAGTAGCTGAAATGAGGAGATTGCTAAAGATAAAGACATTTATGTGGGCTATAGAAATTAATAGAGATAGCAAGGTTGATGGAAATGGCGCAATTTGTACTTTCAGAGGAGAAGCAGAAGCTTCAAGTGGTGAATTTCATGAAAATTGTAGATTTAACCAATATGGGGAATGAGAAATATGTTCAGATAGAGAAATTGCTAGAATTATTTCAATTGCTGGGAATTGATATTTTGCAATCTACAGGTTTGATTAATTTGAGGGATATGGAGAAATTGAAGCTGTGGCCAATGTAGAGAAACTGGAAGATGCACAATTTGATTAATTGCAAAAAACTGAGCACTTGCTGGATATAGAAAACCTGATTAGCTGAAAAGTATAGGAGTGGAATTACTGAAGGTGTAGTTGAACAATGAACGTTGACAAATTTGTAGACTTTTAGAAAAAAGAATTATTAATGCAGATGATCATTGGAAATTATTGGAGATTGAGAAACTAATTGCAATGGAGAAACTTGTACAGTGAATTTTTTGGAAATGGGAGATTCTGCAAATAAGAAGAATGAGAAATATCAGCAGATAGGGAATTTGATTACTTGATGACAATTTATATTTTGTAAGATACAAGATGGCAAGGGTGTATAACTGAAGGATATGGAGAAATTGATGTTGCAGTGAATCCAGAGAAGCTGGAAATGTGCAGAATTTGACTATTTGCAAGAAACAGAGTATTTGCAAGATACAAAGAACCAGGTTTATTGAAAAAGAGAGAAATAGAGCAATTAAATGCTGCATTGAACAATGATCATTTCGTGATGTATTGGTTGGTAGAAATAGAGATATGAATGTAGGTTGACATTAGAAATTGTTGGAGATGGAGAAATTGATTGAAATGGAGAAACTTGTATAGTCAGTGAAAGAGCAGATGGTACAAAGAGTGCATTTCATGGAAATGCAAGATTTGACAAAATGTGGGAATGAGATATATCTGCAAAGGAGAAAATGCTTGAATTTGCTGAATTGCTAGAAATTGACAGATTGATAGATACAGCGAGCCAGGTTTGCTGAAAGTGAAAGAAGTGGAGAAATTGAAGTTGTGGTGAATGCATAGGACCTGGATATGTGCAGAATAGAACTATTTGCAAGAAACTGAATACTTGCTAGATACAGAGAACTAGGTTTGTTGAAAAAGAGAAAAATGGAGTAATTAAAGGCTGAGTTGAACATTGAACATTTCTTGACATGAAGTTTGGTAGATATAGATATAATATATGAATGTAGATCATCAGTAAATATTATTGGAGATGGAGAAATTTATTGAAATGGAGATACTTGTACAATCAGTGAAAGAGCAGATGATACCACGAGCGAATTTCATGGCAATGGGAGATTTGACAAATTTTGGGAATGATATATACCTGCAGATAGAGGAAGTGCTTGAATGTGCTCAGTTGCTCGAAATTGACAGTTTGAGAGATACAGATAGTCAGGTTTGCAGAAACTGAAGGAAATGGAGATAAAAAAGTTGCGGTGAATGTGGAGTATCTGCAAATGTGCTCACTCTAACAAATTGCTGGAAGGTGAGAATTTGATAGATGGGGAGCACTACATTTGCTGATAAATATAGAACTTAAGAACTTGCAGGATCAGGTGAATGATTAGTAGCTCGAAATGTGGTGAGTGGTTGAAACAGAGGCCCGTAAAATTAATATAGATAGCAAGGTTGATGGAAATTAAGAAGTGTGTATATTCAGAGAAGGAGAAGCAGGAACAAATAGCAAAGTTGTTAGAAATGGGGGATTTTTCAAATGTGGGGAATGAGAAATATCTGCAGCTGACAAAATGCTTGGATATGTTCAATTCCTGGAAATTGACAGTTTGATAGAAACAGAAAGGCAGGGTTCCTAAAATTGTAGGATATGGAGAATTTGAAGTTGCGGTGAATGCGGAGAGCCTGGGTTATTCGGACTCGAACTGTTAACTGTGCTCTTCTCCGCAGATGCTGCTGGCATGTTGCTGAGCAAACTACATTTGTTGATAAGGACTGAAAATCCAAAATTGTTTGTTCAAGTGAGAGATTCCTAGGTGGAAACGAGGAGATTGCTAGAAATAGAGACATTTATGTAGATAGGCAATAGAAATTTATAGAGATATTGAGGTTGACGGAAATGGAGCAATGTGTACATTCAGAGAAGGCGCAGAATCTTGAAGCAGCAAATTTCATGATCATGGGAGATTTAACAAATATGGGGAATCAGAAATATGTGCAGATAGAGGAATTGCTAAAATTTGATCAATTGCTAGAAATAGAGAAACTTATTTTGATAGGCATTGGAAATTTATATAGAAAGTGAGTTTGATGCAAATTAAGAAACTTCTACACTGAGAGAAGGTACAGCAGTGAAGTCGATGGAAATAGAGGATTTTACAAATATGGGGAATGAGACATATCTGCAGCTATGCACAATGCTTGAATTTGCTCCATTGCTAGAAATTGACATTTTGATAGAGACAGAGAGACAGGTTTCCTAAAATTGAAGGATATGGAGAATTTGAAGCTGCGGTGAATGTGGGGAGCCTGCAAATGTGCTCAACCTAACAAAGGTTAGGGTTAGAGTTAGTCTTGGGGTTAGGGGGTTAGAGTTAGGGTTGGTGTTAGGGTCAGTGCCAGGGTCAGGTTTAGGGTTAGGGGTTAGGGGTTAGGGTTAGAGTTAGGTGTTGGTGTTGGTGTTGGGTTAGGTTTAGGGTTAGTGCTAGTGCGAGGTGTTAGTGTTAGGGGTTAGGATTAGGGTTAGGGTTAGGGTAAGGGGTTAGGTTTAGGGTTAGGGACAGGGTTAGGGTCAAGGGTTAGGTTTAGGGTTAGTGTTAGGGTCAGGGTTAGGGGTCAGGGTCAGGGGTTATGGTAAGAGGTTAGGGTTAGGGTTGTGTTATTGATTGGGGTTAGGGATTAGGGTTAGGGTTAGGGGTTAGGGTCAGGGTTAGGTTTAGGGTCTAGGGTTAGGGTTAGGATTAGTGTCAGGGTTAGGGGTTAGGGTCAGGGTTAGGGTTTAGGGTTAGGGTCAAGTGTTAGGGTTAGGATTAGGGTTAGGGTTAAGGTCAGGGACTGTGTCAGCGTTAGGGTTAGGGATTGGGGTTGGGGTTAGGGTCAGGGTGTGGGTGGTGTTGGGGTTGTGGTTAGGATTAGGGCTTGGGCTAGTTCTAGCGTTAGGGCTAGGGTTAGGTTTAGGATTAGGCCCCGCATTAGGGTTTGGGTTAGAGTTAGGGTGATGGTGACGGAGAGGGCCAGGGTTAGAGTTCGGGTTGGGCTCGGGGTCAGGGTCAAGTTTAGGGTTACACTGCATTACACCGCATTAGGGTTGGTGTAAGGGTTAGGTTTTGTGCTAGGGCTAGTGCCAGGGCCAGGGTCTGTGCCAGAGTTAGGGTACGGTTAGGGTCAGGGTCAGGGTCAGTGCCAGGTTTAGGGTTAGGGCTAGGGTTAGGGTCATGGTCAGGGTCAGGGTTAGGGTATAGGGTTTAGGTTTAGGGTTACGGATAGGGCTAGGGTTAGTATTAGGGTTAGTGGCATTAGGGTTAGGGTTAGGGAGGGTTGGAGGGAGTGTGAGGGGTAGTGTTAGGGTTAGGGTTAGCGCCAATAGGGTTAGGGTTAGGGTGGGAGGAAGGGAGTGTGAGGGTGCAGGAGGCAGGGAGAATGAGGAGGGAGGGAGCGTGAGGATTAGCGTTAGGGTTAGGATCCTCATTAGCGTTAGGGTTATGGTCCGCATTAGCGTTAGGGTTACGGTTAGCGTTAGGGTTTGCGTTAGGGTTAAGGTCCACATTAGGGTTAGGGTTAGGGTTCGAGTTAGGGTTAGGGTTAGGGTTAGGGTTAGGTTTACCGTTAGGGTTAGGGTTCAGGTTAGGGTTAGGGTTAGGTTTAGGGTTAGTGTTAGGGTTAGCTTTAGGGTTAGGGTTAGGTTTAGTATTAGGGTTAGGGTTAGGGTTAGGGTTAGGGTTAACATTAGGGTTAGGGATGGGTTAGACTTAGGGTCAGCATTAGGGTTAAGGTTATGGTTATGGTTAGGTTTAGGGTTAGGGTTATGGGTGGCATTAGGTTTTGTGTTAGGGTTAGGGTCCGCGTTAGGGTTAGGGTTAGGGTTCGAGTTAGGGTTAGGTTTAGGGTTAGGGTTAGTGTAAGGTTTAGGGTTAGGGTAAGGGTTAGCGTTAGGGTCAAGGTTATCATTAGGGTTAGGGTTAGCGTTAGTGTTAGGGTTAGGGTCTGCATTAGGGTTAGGGTTTGCATTAGGGTTAGTGTTAGGGTTCGGGTTAGGGTTAGGGGTTAGTGAGAGTGTTAGGGTTTAGGGTTAGTGTAAAGTGTTTGGGTTAGTATTAAGGTCAGGGTTAAGGTCAGGGACTGTGTCAGGGTTAGGGTTGGGTTAGGATCGGTGGGGGGTGGGGTTGGGGTTGTGGTTAGGATTAGGGCTACGGCTAGGGTTAGGGTTAGGGCTTGGGCTAGGTTTAGGATTAGTCCCCGCATTTGGGTTAGGGTTATGGTTAGGGTGAGGGTGATGGTGAGGGCCAGGGTTAGGATTCGGGTTGGGCTCGGTGTCAGGGTCAAGGTTGGGGTTACACTGCATTACACCGCATTAGGGTTGGTGTTAGGGTTAGGTTTTGGGCTAGGGCTAGTGCCAGGGCCAGGGTCTGTGCCAGAATTAGGGTACATTCAGGGTCAGGGTCAGTGCCAGGTTTAGTGTTCGGGCTATGGTTATGGTCACGGTCAGGGTCAGGGTTAGGGTTTAGGGTTTAGGTTTAGGGTTACGGTTAGAGTTAGTGTTTGGGTTAGGGTTAGGGTCTGCATTAGTGTTAGGGTTAGGGTTCGAGTTAGGGTTAGGGTTAGGGTTAGGGTTAGGTTTAGGGTCAGGTTCAGCATTAAGGTCAGGGTTAGCATTAGGGTTAGGGTTAGGGTTAGGGTTAGGGTTAGGTTTAGGTTTAGGGTTAGGGTTAGCATTAGGGTTAGCATTAGGGTTAGGGTTATGTTCATGGTTAGGGTTAGCTGTTAGGGTTTAGCTGTTAGATTTAGGTTTTGGCTTAGTGTTGGGGTTAGGGTTCGGGAGCATGAGGAAGGGTTAGAGTTAGGTTTAGGGTTTGGCTTAGCATTAGGGTTGGGGATGGTTTAGGGTTGGCGTTAGCATCATGGTTAGGGTTATGTTTATGGTTAGGTTTAGGGTTAGGGTTAGGGTTAGATTTAGCATTAGGATTAGCATTAGGTTTAGCGTTAGCGTTAGGGTTAGCGTTACAGTTAGGATCTGCATTAGGGTTTTGGTTTGCATCAGGGTTAGGGTCAGTGCTATTATTCAGTTTAGGGATTGGTTAGGGTTAGCGTTAGGGTTAGCATTAGGGTTAGGATTAGCATTAGGGTTAGGGTTACTGTTAGGTTTAGTGTTATGGTTAGGTTTAGGATTAGGGTTAGGGTTAGCGTTAGGGGTTGGATTAGCATTAGGTTTAGTTAAGGGTTAGGGTTAGGGCTAGGATCCGCATTTGTGTTAGGGTTTTCATTTGGGTTAGGGTTTGGGTTAGGTTTAGGGTTAGGGTTAGGGTTTGGGTTAGGGTTAGGGTCAGCATTAGGGTTTGGTTTAGGGTTAGGGTTAGGTATAGGGTTAGGCTTACGGGTTATGGTTAGGTTTAGCGTCATGGTTAGGGTTAGGGATAGGTTTAGGGTTATGGTTAGGGTTAGGATTAGGGTTCGGGTTAGAGTTTGGGTTAGCGACATGGTTAGGGTTAGGGTTCGGGTTAGGGTTAGGGTCAGGGTTCGTGTACGGGTTAGGATTAGGTTTAGGGTTAGGGTTCGGCTTAGCGTTAGGGTTAGCGTCATGGTTAGGTTTAGGGTAAGGGTTAGGGTCCTCATGAGGGTTAGGGTTAGGGTTCGGCTTAGTGTTAGGGTTAGTGTTAGGATTAGGTTTAGTGTTCGGATTAGGGTTTGGTTTAGGGTTCGGGTTCGGATTAGGGTTAGTGTCATGGTTAGGTTTAGGGTTAGCTTTAGGGTTAGGATTAGCATTAGGGGTTAGGGTTAGCGTTTGGGTTAGGGTTATGGTTAGTTTCCGCATTATTATTAGGGTTTTCATTAGGGTTAGGGTTAGGGTTGGGGTTAGGGTCAGGTTTAGGGTTAGGTAAGGTTTCAGGTTAGGGTTAGGGTTAGCGTTAGAGTTAGCATTAGGGTTAGGGTTTGCATTAGGGTTAGGGTTAGGGTTGTGGTAAGTGTTAGGATTAGGGTTAGGTAAGGGTTAGGGTTAGGGTTAGGGTTAGGTTTAGGGTTAGGATTAGTGTTATCATTAGGCTTAGGTTTAGGGTTAGCATTAGGGTTAGGGTTAGGTTTAGGCTTAGGGTTAGGGTTAGCATTAGGGTTAAGGTTAGGTTTATTGTTAGGGTTTTCATTAGCGTTAGGGTTAGTTTTAGCATTAGGGTTAGGGTTAGGTTTATGGTTAGGGTTTGCTGTTAGGGTTTAGGTGTTAGATTTACGTTTAGGCTTAGTGTTGGGTTTAGAGATCGGGAGCATGAGTGTTAGGGTCATTGTCAGTGTCAGGGTCAGGGTCAGTGTCTGGGTTAGGTGTTTAGGGTTAGCGTTCGGGTCAGGATTATGGTCAGGGTTAGTGTTAAATGGCATTTTTTATGTTTAGTGTTAGGGTGAGTGTGAGGGTTAGTGTTAGGGGTTAGAACTAGTTTGACGGTGAGGGTAGGGGTTACGGTAAGGGTTAGCACTAGCGTTAGGGTTAGGGTTGGGGTCAGGGTTAGTGCTAGGGCTAGGGCTAGGGCCAGGGCCAGTATTAGGGTTAGGGTTAGGTTTAGTGACACCGCATTAGGGTATTGGTTAGGGATAGCATGAGGGTTCGCTTTAGGGGTCGGGCTAGGCTTAGGGTTAGGATTAGGGTGCATTAGGGTTAGAGTCACGGTGAGGGTTAGAGTTAGGGTTTAGTGTTAGGGTTTAGGGTTCGGGTTAGGGTTAGGGTTAGGGTTAAGGTCAGGGTTTGTGTTAGGGCTAGGAGTAGGGCCAGGGCCAGGGCCAGTGTTAGGGTTAGGGTTAGGTTGTATTAGGGTTAGGGTTAGGGTTAGGGTTAGGTTTAGGGTTCGAGTTTGGGTTAGGGTTGGTGTTAGTGTTATGGTTAGGTTTCGGGTTAGGGTTTGGGTGAGCGTCATGGTTATGGTTGGCGTTAGGGGTCAGGGTCAGGTATTCGGGTAAGGGATTAGGGTTAGGGTTGTGTTATTGATTGGGGTTAGGGATTAGGGTTAGGGATAGGGGTTAGGGACAGGGTTAATTTTTGGGTCTAGGGTTTGGTTTAGGATTAGGGTCATTGTTAGGCGTTAGGGTCAGGGTTAGGGTTTAGGTTTAGGGTCAAGTGATAGGGTCAGGATTAGGGTCAGGGTTAAGGTCAGGGACTGTGTCAGGCTTAGGGTTGGGGTTAGGGTCAGCGTGAGGTTGGGGTTGGGGTTGTGGTTAGGATTAGGGCGAGGGCTAGCATTAGGTTCCAATTTGGGTTCAGGGTTTAGGTTTAGGGTTACGGCTAGGGCTAGGGTTAGGGTTAGTGTTAGCGGCATTAGGGTTAGGGTTAGTTTGGGAGGGAGGGAGTGTGAGGACTAGGGTTAGGGTGAGGGTTAGCGGCATTAGGGTTAAGGTTAGGGTGGGACGGAGGGAGTGTGCGGGTGCGGGAGGCAGTGCGTATGAGGAGGCAGGGAGGGAGTGTGAGGATTAGCGTTAGGGTTAGGATCCTCATTACTGTTAGAGTTAGGGTCCGCATTAGCGTTAATGTTAGGGTTACGGTTAGCATTAGGTTTTGGGTTAGAATTAGTGTCCGCATTAGGGATAGGGTTAGGGTTCGAGTTAGGGTTAGGGTTAGCGTTAGGGTTAGTGTTAGGTTTAGGGTTAGGGTTAGGGTTAGCGTTAGGGTCAGGGTTATCATTAGGGTTAGGGTTAGCGTTAGGGTTAGGGTTAGGGTCCGCATTAGGGTTAGGGTTTGCATTAGGGTTAGTGTTTGGGTTCAGGTTAGGGTTAGAGGTTAGTGAGAGGGTTAGGATTTAGGGTTAGGGTCAAGTGTTAGGTTTAGGATTAAGGTCAGGGTTAAGGTCAGGGACTGTGTCAGGGTTAGGGTTAGGGATTGGTGTTTGGGTTAGGGTCAGGGTGGGGGTGGGGTTGGGGTTGTGGTTAGGATTAGGGCTAGGGCTAGGGTTAGGACTTTGGCTAGGTTTAGGATTAGGCCCCGCATTAGGGTTAGGGTTAGGGTTAGGGTGAGGTTGATGGTGAGGGCCAGGGTTAGGATTCGGTTCGGGCTCAGTGTCAGGGTCAAGGTTAGTGTTACACTGCATTACACCACATTAGGGTTGGTGTTAGGGTTAGGTTCTGGGCTAGGGCTAGTGCCAGGGCCAGGGTCTGTGCCAGGTTTAGTGTTTGGGCTATGGTTAGGGACAAGGTCAGGGTCAGGGTTAGGGTTTAGGGTTTAGGTTTAGGGTTACGGTTAGCGTTTGTGTTTGGGTTAGGGTTAGGGTCCGCATTAGGGTTAGGGTTAGGATTAGAGTTAGGGTTAGGGTTAGGGTTAGGGTTTGGTTTATGTTTAGTGTCAGGTTCAGCATTAAGGTCAGGGTTAGCATTAGGGTTCGGGTTAGCGTTAGGGTTAGGGTTACGGTTAGGTTTAGGTTTAGGGTTAGTGTTAGCATTATGGTTAGGGTTAGTGTTAGCATTAGGGTTAGGGTTATGTTCATGGTTAGGGTTAGCTGTTAGGGTTTAGCTGTTAGATTTAGGTTTTGGCTTAGTGTTGGGGTTAGGGTTCGGCAGCATGAGGAAGGGTTAGACTTAGGTTTAGGGTTAGGCTTAGCATTAGGGTTAGGGATGGGTTAGGGTTGGGGTTAGCATCAGGGTTAGGGCTATGTTTATGGTTAGGTTTAGGGTCAGGGTTAGTGTTAGAGTTAGCGTTAGGATTAGGATTAGGTTTAGGGTTAGCGTTAGGGTTAGCGTTAGGGTTAGGATCCGCATTAGTGTTAGGGTTTGCATTAGGGTTGCAGTTGGGGTTAGGATTAGGGTCTGCTTTAGGGTTATGGTTTGCATCAGGGTTAGGGTCAGGGCTATAATTATGTTTAAGGATCGGTTATGGTAGCGTTAGGGTTAGCATTAGGGTTAGGATTAGCATTAGGGTTGGTGTTAGGGTTAGGTTTCGGTTTATGGTTAGGTTTAGTATTAGGGTTAGGGTAAGGGTTAGGGTTAGGGTTAGGGTTAGGGTTAGGGTTAGGCTTACGGTTAGGGTTAGGGTTAGGGTTAGGGTTAGGGTTGGGTGCGGGTTAGGGTTAAGTTCAGGGTTAGGGTTAGGGTTAGGGTTAGGTTTAGTGTTAGGGTTAGGGTTAAGGATTAGTGTTAGGGTTTGGGTTAGGGTTAGGTTTAGGGTTCGGGTTAGGTTTAGGGTTAGAGTCATGGTTAGTGTTATGGTTCGATTCAGGGTTAGGGTTAGGGTCAGTGTTAGGTAAGCGTAGGGTTAGGATTAGGGTTAGGGTTAGGTTCAGGGTTAGGGTTAGGGTTGGGTACAGGTTAGGGTTAAGGTAATGGTTAGGGTTCGGGTTAAGGTTAGCGTCAGGTTTCGTGCACGGGTTAGGGTTAGGTTTAGGGTTAAGGTTCGGCTTAGCATTAGGGTTAGCGTCATGGTTAGGGTTAGGGTTAGGGTTAGGGTCCTCATGAGGGTTAGAGTTAGGGTTCGGGTTACTGTTAGGGTTAAGGTTCGGGTTAGTGTTAAGATTAGGTTTAGTGTTCGGATTAGGGTTTGGATTAGGGCTCGGGTTCGGATTAGGGTTAATGTCATGGTTAGGTTTACGGTTAGCTTTAGGGTTAGGATTAGCATTAGGGGTTAGGGTTAGCCTTTGGGTTAGGATTATGGTTAGGTTCCGCAATAGTATTAGGATTTGCATTAGGGTTAGGGTTAGGGTTGGGGTTAGGGTTAGCATTAGGGTTAGGGTTTGCATTAAGGTTAGGGTTAGGGTTGTGGTATGGGTTAGGGTTAGGGTTAGGTAAGGGTTTGGGTTAGGGTTAGGGTTAGGGTTAGGTTTATGGTTAGGATTAGTGTTAGCATTAGGGTAAGGGTTAGCGTTAGCATTAGGGTTAGGGTTAGGTTTAGGGTTAGGGTTGGGGTTAGCATTATGGTTAAGGTTAGGTTTATTTTTAGGGTTATCATTAGGGTTAGGGTTAGTTTTAGCATTAGGGTTAGGGTTACGTTTATGGTTAGGGTTCGCTGTTAGTGTTTAGGTGTTAGATTTACGTTTAGGCTTAGTGTTGGGGTTACGGATCGGGAGCATGGGTGTTAGGGTCAGTGTCAGTGTCAGGGTCAGGGCCAGTGTCTGGGTTAGGGGTTTAGGGTTAGCGTTCGGGTCAGGATTATGGTCGGGTTAGTGTTAAGTGGTATTTTTTATGTTTAGTGTTAGGGTGAGGGTGAGGGTTAGGGTTAGCACTAGCGTTAGGGTTAGGGTTGGGGTCAGGGTTAGTGTTAGGGCTAGGGCTAGGGCCAGGGCCAGTATTAGGGTTAGGGTTAGGTTTAGTGACAGCGCATTAGGTTATTGGTTAGGGAGAGCATGAGGTTTCGGGTTAGGGGTCGGGCTAGGCTTAGGGTTAGGATTAGGGTGCATTAGGGTTAGGGTCACGGTCAGGGTTAGGGTTAGTGTTTAGTGTTAGGGTTTAGGGTTCGGGTTAGGGTTATGGTTAGGGTTAGGGTCAGGGTTTGTGTTAGGGCTAGGGCTAGGGCCAGGGCCAGGGCCAGTGTTAGGGTTAGGGTTAGGTTGTATTAGGGTTAGGCTTAGGGTTAGGGTTAGGTTTTGGGTTCGAGTTCGGGTTAGGGTTGGTGTTAGGGTTATGGATAGGGTTCGGGTTAGGGTTTGGCTGAGCGTCATGGTTAGGGTTAGGGTTAGGGGTCAGGGTCAGGGGTTAGGGTAAGGGGTTAGGGTTAGGGTTGTGTTATTGATTGGGGTTAGGGATTAGGGTTAGGGATAGGGGTTAGGGACAGGGTTAGTTTTATGGTCTAGGGTTAGGTTTAGGATTAGGGTCAGTGTTAGGCGTTAGGGTCAGGCTTAGGGTTTACGGTTATGGTCACGTGTTAGGGTTAGGTTTAGGTTCAGGGTTAAGGTCAGGGACTGTTTCAGGCTTAGGTTTGGGGATTGTGCTTGGGGTTACGGTCACCGTGAGGTTGGGGTTGGTGTTGTGGTTAGGATTAGGGCCAGGGCTAGGGTTAGGTTCCAATTTGGGTTCAGGGTTTAGGTTTAGGGTTACGGCTAGGGCTAGGGTTAGGGTTAGGGTTAGCGGCATTAGGGTTAGGGTTAGTTTGGGAGGGAGGGAGTGTGAGGGCTAGGGTTAGGGTGAGGGTTAGCGGCAATAGGGTTAGGGTTAGGGTGGGAGGGAGTGACTGTGTGGGTGTGGGAGGCAGTGAGTATGAGGACGCAGGGAGAGAGTGTGAGGATTAGTGTTAGGGTTAGGATCCTCATTACTTTCAGAGTTAGGGTCTGCATTAGCGTTAGGGTTAGGGTTACGGTTAGCATTAGGTTTTGTGTTAGGATTAGGGTCCGCATTAGGGTTAGGGTTAGGGTTCGAGTTAGGGTTAGGGTTAGGGTTAGGGTTAGTGTTAGGTTTAGGGTTAGGGTTAGGATTAGCATTAGGGTCAGGGTTATCATTAGGGTTAGGGTTAGCGTTAGGGTTAGGGTTAGGGTCCGCATTAGGGTTAGGGTTTGCATTAGGGTTAGTGTTAGGATTCGGGTTAGGGTTAGGGGTTAGTGAGAGGGTTAGGATTAAGGTCAGGGTTACGGTCAGGGACTGTGTCAGGGTTAGGGTTAGGGATTGGTGTTTGTGTTAGGGTCAGTGTGGGGGTGTGGTTGGGGTTGTGGTTAGGATTAGGGCTAGGGCTAAGGTTAGGTTTAGGGCTTGGGCTAGGTTTAGGATTAGTCCCCGCATTAGCGTTAGGGTTAGGGTTAGGTTGAGTGTGATGGTGAGGGCCAGTGTTAGGATTCGGGTTTGGCTCGGTGTCAGGGTCAAGGTTAGAGTTACACTGCATTACACCACATTAGGGTTGGTGTTAGGGTTAGGTTTTGGGCTAGGGCCAGTGCCAGGGCCAGGGTCTGTGCCAGCGTTAGGGTGCATTTAGGGTCAGTGTCAGTGCCAGGTTTAGTGTTCGGGCTGTGGTTAGGGTCACGGTCAGGGTCAGGGTTAGGGTTTAGGGTTTAGGTTTAGGGTTACGGTTAGCGTTAGTGTTTGGGTTAGGGTTAGGGTCCGCATTAGGCTTAGGGTTAGGGTTCGAGTTAGGGTTAGGGTTAGGTTTATGTTTAGGGTCATGTTCAGCATTAAGGTCAGGGTTAGCATTAGGGTTAGGGTTAGCGTTAGGGTTAGGTTTAGGGTTAGGTTTAGGTTTACGGTTAGTGTTAGTATTAGGGTTAGGGTTAGGGTTAGGGTTAGGGTTTGGGTTAGGTTCAGGTTTTGTGTTAGGGCTAGGGCTAGGGCCAGGGCCAGGGCCAGTTTTAGGGTTAGGTTTAGGGTGTATTAGGGTTAGGGTTAGGGTTAGGTTTAGGGTTCGAGTTCCGGTTAGGGTTGGTGTTAGGGTTATGGTTAGGGTTCGGGTTAGGGTTTTGGTGAGCGTCATGGTTAGGGTCAGGGTTAGGAGTCAGGGTCAGGGGTTAGGGTAAGGGGTTAGGGTTAGGGTTTTGTTATTGATTGGGGTTAGGGATGAGGGTTAGGGATAGGGGTTAGGGACAGGGTTAGGTTTAGGGTCTAGTTTTAGGTTTAGGATTAGGGTCAGTGTTAGGGTCAGGGTTATTGTTTAGTGTTAGGGTCAAGTGTTAGGGTTAGGATTAGGTTCAGGGTTAAGGTCAGGGACAGTGTCAGGCTTAGGGTTGGGGTTGGGATTGGGGTTAGGGTCAGCGTGAGGTTGGGGTTGGGGTTGTGGTTAGGAGTAGGGCCAGGGCTAGGGTTAGGTTCCAATCTGGGTTCAAGGTTTAGGTTTAGGGTTACGGCTAGGGCTAGGGTTAGGGTTAGGGTTAGCGGCATTAGGGTTAGGGTTAGGGTGGGAGGGAGTGAGTGTGCGGGTGTGGGAGGCAGTGAGTATGAGGAGGCAGGGAGGGAGTGTGAGGATTAGTGTTAGGGTTAGGATCCTCATTACTGTTAGTGTTAGGGTCCGCATTAGCGTTAGGGTTAGGGTTACGGTTAGCATTAGGTTTTGGGTTAGGATTAGGGTCCGCCTTAGGGTTAGGGTTAGGGTTCGGGTTAGGGTTAGGTTTAGGGTTAGTGTTAGGTTTAGGTTTTGGGTTAGGGTTAGCGTTAGGGTCAGGGTTATCATCAGGTTTAGGGTTAGCGTTAGGGTTAGGGTTAGGGTCCACATTAGGGTTAGGGTTTGCATTAGGGTTAGTGTTAGGGTTCGGGTTAGGGTTAGGGGTTAGTGAGAGGGTTAGGTTTAGGGTTAGGGTCAAGTGTTAGGGTTAGGATTAAGGTCAGGGTTAAGGTCAGGGACTGTGTCAGGGTTAGGATTAGGGATTGGTGTTTGGGTTAGTGTCAGGGTGGGGGTGGGGTTGGGGTTGTGGTTAGGATTAGGGCTAGGGCTAGGACTAGGGTTAGGGCTTGGGCTAGGTTTAGGATTAGGGTTAGGGTTAGGGTTAGGGTTAGGGTTAGGGTTAGGAGTCGGGTCGGGCTCGGTGTCAGGGTCAAGGTTAGCGTTACACTGCATTACACCGCATTAGGGTTGGTGTTAGGGTTAGGTTTTGGGCTAGGCCTAGTGCCATGGCCAGGGTCTGTGCCAGAGTTAGGGTACATTTAGGGTCAGGGTCAGTGCCAGTTTTAGTGTTCGGGCTATGGTTAGGGTCACGGTCAGGGTCAGGGTTAGGGTTTAGGGTTTAGGTTTAGGGTTACGGTTAGCATTAGTGTTTGGGTTAGGGTTAGGGTCCGCATTAGGGTTAGGGTTAGAGTTAGGGTTAGGGTTAGGGTTTGGTTTATGTTTAGTGTCAGGTTCAGCATTAAGGTCAGGGTTAGCATTAGGGTTAGGGTTAGCGTTAGGGTTAGGGTTAGGGTTAGGTTTAGGTTTAGGGTTAGTGTTAGCATTATGGTTAGGGTTAGTGTTAGCATTAGGGTTAGGGTTATGTTCATGGTTAGGGTTAGCTGTTAGGGTTTAGCTGTTAGATTTAGGTTTTGGCTTAGTGTTGGGGTTAGGGTTCGGCAGCATGAGGAAGGGTTAGACTTAGGTTTAGGGTTAGGCTTAGCATTAGGGTTAGGGTTGGGGTTAGCATCAGGGTTAGGGCTATGTTTATGGTTAGGTTTAGGTTCAGGGTTAGGGTTAGAGTTAGCGTTAGGTTTAGCATTAGGTTTAGGGTTAGCGTTAGGGTTAGCGTTAGGGTTAGGATCTGCATTAGTGTTAGGGTCTGCTTTAGGGTTATGGTTTGCATCAGGGTTAGGGTCAGGGCTATTATTATGTTTAGGGATCGGTTATGGTTAGCGTTACGGCTTGCATTAGGGTTAGGATTAGCATTAGGGTTGGTGTTAGGGTTAGGTTTCGGTTTATGGTTAGGTTTATTATTAGGGTTAGGGTTAGGGTTAGGGTTAGGGTTAGTGTTAGGGTTAGGGTTTGGTTTAGGGTTAGGGTTAGTGTTAGGTTTAGGGTTAGCGTCATGGTTATGGTTAGGGTTAGGTTTAGGGTTAGGGTTAGGCTTACGGTTAGGGTTAGGGTTAGGGTTAGGGTTAGTATTATGGTTAGGGTTAGGGTTAGGGTTAGGTTTAGTGTTAGTGTTAGGGTTAAGGATTAGTTTTAGGGTTAGGGTTAGGGTTAGGTTTAGGGTTCGGTTTAGGTTTAGGGTTAGAGTCATGGTTAGTGTTACGGTTCGGTTCAGGGTTAGGTTTAGGGTCAGTGTTAGGTAAGCGTAGGGTTAGGATTAGGGTTAGGGTTAGGTTCAGGGTTAGGGTTAGGGTTGGGTACGGGTTAGGATTAAGGTTAGAGTTAGGTTTCGGGTTAGGGTTAGGGTCAGGTTTCGTGTACGGGTTAGGGTTAGGTTTAGGGTTAATGTTCGGCTTAGCATTAGGGTTAGCGTCATGGTTAGGGTTACGGTTAGGGTTAGGGTTAGGATTAGGGTTAGCATTAGGGTCAGGGTTACATTAGGGTTAGGGTTAGCGTTAGGGTTAGGGTTAGGGTCCGCATTAGGGTTAGGGTTTGCATTAGGGGTTAGTGTTAGGGTTCGAGTTAGGGTTAGGGGTTAGTGAGAGGGTTAGGATTAAGGTCAGGGTTACGGTCAGGGTCTGTGTCAGGGTTAGGGTTAGGGATTGGTGTTTGGGTTAGGGTCAGTGTGGGGGTGGGGTTGGGGTTGTGGTTAGGATTAGGGCTAGGGCTATGGTTAGGGTTATGGCTTGGGCTAGGTTTAGGATTAGTCCCCGCATTAGGGTTAGGGTTTGAGTTAGTTTGAGCGTGATGGTGAGGGCCAGTGTTAGGATTCGGACTGGGCTCGGTGTCAGGGTCAAGGTTAGGGTTACACTGCAATACACTACATTAGGGTTGGTGTTAGGGTTAGGTTTTGGGCTAGGGCTAGTGCCAGGGCCAGGGTCTGTGCCAGAGTTAGGGTGCATTTAGGGTCAGGGTCAGTGCCAGGTTTAGTGTTCGGGCTGTGGTTAGGGTCACGGTCAGGGTCAGGGTTAGGGTTTAGGGTTTAAGTTTAGGGTTACAGTTAGCGTTAGTGTTTGGGTTAGGGTTAGGGTCCGCATTAGGGTTAGGGTTAGGGTTCGAGTTAGGGTTAGGGTTAGGTTTATGTTTAGGGTCATGTTCAGCATTAAGGTCAGGGTTAGCATTAGGGTTAGGGTTAGCGTTAGGGTTAGGGTTAGGGTTAGGTTTAGGTTTAGGGTTTGTGTTAGTATTAGGGTTAGGGTTAGGGTTAGGGTTTGGTTTAGGTTCAGGTTTTGTGTTAGGGCTAGGGATAGGGCCAGGGCCAGGGCCAGTTTTAGGGTTAGGGTTAGGGTGTATTAGGGTTAGGGTTAGGGTTAGGTTTAGGGTTCGAGTTCCGGTTAGGGTTGGTGTTAGGGTTATGGTTAGGGTTCTGGTTAGGGTTTTGTTGAGCGTCATGGTTAGGGTTAGGGTTAGGAGTCAGGGTCAGGGGTTAGGGTAAGTGGTTAGGGTTAGGGTTTTGTTATTGATTGGGGTTAGGGATTAGGGTTAGGGATAAGGTTTAGGGAAAGGGTTAGGTTTAGGGTCTAGGTTTAGGTTTAGGATTAGGGTCAGTGTTAGGCGTTAGGGTCAGGGTTATTGTTTAGTGTTAGGGTCAAGTGTTAGGGTTAGGATTAGGGTCAGGGTTAAGGTCAGGGACAGTGTCAGGCTTAGGGTTGGGGATTGGGATTGGGGTTAGGGTCAGCGTGAGGTTCGGGTTGGGGTTGTGGTTAGGATTAGGGCCAGGGCTAAGGTTAGGTTCCAATTTGGGTTCAGGGTTTAGGTTTAGGGTTACGGCTAGGGCTAGGGTTAGGGTTAGGGTTAGCGGCATTAGGGTTAGGGTTAGTTTGGGAGGGAGGGAGTGTGAGGACTAGGGTTAGGGTGAGGGTTAGCGGCATTAGGGTTAAGGTTAGGGTGGGACGGAGGGAGTGTGCGGGTGTGGGAGGCAGTGAGTATGAGGAGGCAGATGGGAGTGTGAGGATTAGTGTTAGGGTTAGGATCCTCATTACTGTTAGAGTTAGGGTCCGCATTAGCGTTAGGGTTAGGGTTACGGTTAGCATTAGGTTTTGGGTTAGGATTAGGGTCCGCATTAGGGTTAGGGTTTGGGTTCGAGTTTGGTTTAGGGTTAGGGTTAGTGTTAGGTTTAGGTTTTGGGTTAGGGTTAGCGTTAGGGTCAGGGTTATCATTAGGGTTAGGGTTAGCGTTAGGGTTAGGGTTAGGGTTTGGGTTAGGATTAGGGGTTAGTGAGAGGGTTAGGTTTAGGGTTATGGTCAAGTGTTAGGGTTAGGATTAAAGTCAGGGTTAAGGTCAGGGACTGTGTCAGGGTTAGGTTTAGGGATTGGTGTTTGGGTTAGGGTCAGGGTGGGGGTGGGTTTGGGGTTGTGGTTAGGATTAGGGCTAGGGCTAGGACTAGGGTTAGGGCTTGGGCTAGGTTTAGGGTTATGGTTAGGGTTAGGGTTAGCGTTAGGATTAGGAGTCGGGTCGGGCTCGGTGTCAGGGTCAAGGTTAGGGTTACACTGCATTACACCGCATTAGGGTTGGTGTTAGGGTTAGGTTTCGGTTTATGGTTAGGTTTATTATTAGGGTTAGGGTTAGGATTAGGGTTAGGGTTAGGGTTAGGGTTAGTGTTAGGGTTAGGGTTTGTTTTAGGGTTAGGGTTAGGGTTAGGTTTAGGGTTAGCGTCATGGTTATGGTTAGGGTTAGGTTTAGGGTTGTGGTTAGGCTTACGGTTAGGGTTAGGGTTAGGGTTGGGGTTAGTTTTATGGTTAGGGTTAGGGTTAGGGTTAGGTCTAGTGTTAGGGTTAGGGTTAAGGATTAGGTTTAGGGTTAGGGTTAGGGTTAGATTTAGGGTTCGGTTTAGGTTTAGGGTTAGAGTCATGGTTAGTGTTATGGTTCGGTTCAGGGTCAGGGTTAGGGTCAGTGTTAGGTAAGAGTAGGGTTAGAATTAGGGTTAGGGTTAGGTTCAGGGTTAGGGTTAGGGTTGGATACGGGTTAGGATTAAGGTTAGGGTTAGGGTTCGGGTTAGGGTTAGGGTCAGGTTTCGTGTACGGGTTAGGGTTAGGTTTAGGGTTAATGTTTGGCTTAGAATTAGGCTTAGCGACATGGTTAGGGTTACGGTTAGGGTTAGGGTTAGGGTTAGGGTTAGCATTAGAGTCAGGGTTATCATTAGGGTTAGGTTTAGTGTTAGGCTTAGGGTTAGGGTCCGCATTAGGGTTAGGGTTTGCATTAGGGGTTAGTGTTAGGGTTCGGGTTAGGGTTAGGGGTTAGTGAGAGGGTTAGGATTAAGGTCAGGGTTACGGTCAGGGACTGTGTCAGGGTTAGGGTTAGGGATTGGTGTTTGGGTTAGGGTCAGTGTGGGGGTTGGGTTGGGGTTGTGGTTAGGATTAGGGCTAGGGCTAGGGTTTGGGTTATGGCTTGGGCTAGGTTTAGGATTAGCCCCCGCATTAGGGTTAGGGTTAGGTTCAGGGTTAGGGTTAGGGTTGGATACGGGTTAGGATTAAGGTTAGGGTTAGGGTTCGGGTTAGGGTTAGGGTCAGGTTTCGTGTACGGGTTAGGGTTAGGTTTAGGGTTAATGTTTGGCTTAGAATTAGGGTTAGCGTCATGGTTAGGGTTACGGTGAGGGTTAGGGTTAGGGTTAGGGTTAGCATTAGAGTCAGGGTTATCATTAGGGTTAGGTTTAGTGTTAGGGTTAGGGTTAGGGTCCGCATTAGGGTTAGGGTTTGCATTAGGGGTTAGTGTTAGGGTTCGGGTTAGGGTTAGGGGTTAGTGAGAGGGTTAGGATTAAGGTCAGGGTTACGGTCAGGGACTGTGTCAGGGTTAGGGTTAGGGATTGGTGTTTGGGTTAGGGTCAGTGTGGGGGTTGGGTTGGGGTTGTGGTTAGGATTAGGGCTAGGGCTAGGGTTTGGGTTATGGCTTGGGCTAGGTTTAGGATTAGTCCCCGCATTAGGGTTAGGGTTTGGGTTAGGTTGAGCGTGATGGTGAGGGCCAGTGTTAGGATTCGGGCTGGGCTCGGTGTCAGGGTCAAGGTTAGGGTTACACTGCATTACACCACATTAGGGTTGGTGTTAGGGTTAGGTTTTGGGCTAGGGCTAGTGCCAGGTTTAGTGTTCGGGCTGTGGTTAGGGTCACGGTCAGGGTTAGGGTTAGGGTTTAGGGTTTAAGTTTAGGGTTACAGTTAGCGTTAGTGTTTGGGTTAGGGTTAGGGTCCGCATTAGGGTTAGGGTTAGGGTTCGAGTTAGGGTTAGGGTTAGGTTTATGTTTAGGGTCAGGTTCAGCATTAAGGTCAGGGTTAGCATTAGGGTTAGGGTTAGCGTTAAGGTTAGGGTTAGGGTTAGGTTTAGGTTTAGGGTTAGTGTTAGTATTAGGGTTAGGGTTAGGGTTAGGGTTTGGTTTAGTTTCAGGTTTTGTGTTAGGGCTAGGGCTAGGGCCAGGGCCTGGGCCAGTTTTAGGGTTAGGGTTAGGGTGTATTAGGGTTAGGGTTAGGATTAGGTTTAGGGTTCGAGTTCCGGTTAGGGTTGGTGTGAGGGTTATGGTTAGGGTTCTGGTTAGGGTTTTGTTGAGCGTCATGGTTAGGGTTAGGGTTAGGAGTCAGGGTCAGGGGTTAGGGAAAGGGGTTAGGGTTAGGGTTTTGTTATTGATTGGGGTTAGGGATTCGGGTTAGGGATAGGGTTTGGGGAAAGGGTTAGGTTTAGAGTCAAGGGTTAGGTTTAGGATTAGGGTCAGTGTTAGGCGTTAGGGTCAGGGTTATTGTTTAGTGTTAGGGTCAAGTGTTAGGGTTAGGATTTGTGTCAGGGTTAAGGTCAGGGACAGTGTCAGGCTTAGGGTTGGGGATTGGGATTGGGGTTAGGGTCAGCGTGAGGTTGGGGTTGGGGTTGTGGTTAGGATTAGGGCCAGGGCTTAGGTTAGGTTCCAATTTGTGTTCAGGGTTTAGGTTTAGGGTTACGGCTAGGGCTAGGGTTAGGGTTAGGGTTAGCGGCATTAGGGTTAGGGTTAGGGTGGGAGGGAGTGAGTGTGCGGGTGTGGGAGGCAGTGAGTATGAGGAGGCACATGGGAGTGTGAGGATTAGTGTTAGGGTTAGGATCCTCATTACTGTTAGAGTTAGGGTCCGCATTAGCGTTAGGGTTAGGGTTACGGTTAGCATTAGGTTTTGGGTTAGGATTAGGGTCCACATTAGGGTTAGGGTTTGGGTTCGAGTTAGGTTTAGGGTTAGGGTTAGTGTTAGGTTTAGGTTTTGGGTTAGGGTTAGAGTTAGGGTCAGGGTTATCATTAGGGTTAGGGTTAGCGTTAGAATTAGGGTTAGGGTTCGGGTTAGGGTTAGGGTTCGGGTTAGGGTTAGGGGTTAGTGAGAGGGTTAGGTTTGGGTTATGGTCAAGTGTTAGGGTTAGGATTAAGGTCAGGGTTAAGGTCAGGGACTGTGTCAGGGTTAGGTTTAGGGATTGGTGCTTGGGTTAGGGTCAGGGTGGGGTTGGGGTTGGGGTTGTTGTTAGGATTAGGGCTAGGGCTAGGACTAGGGTTAGGGCTTGGGCTAGTTTTAGGGTTAGGTTTAGGGTTAGGGTTAGGGTTAGGATTAGGAGTCGGGTCGGGCTCGGTGTCAGGGTCAAGGTTAGGGTTACACTGCATTACACCGCATTAGGGTTGGTGTTAGGGTTAGGTTTTGGGCTAGGGCTAGTGCCATGGCCAGGGTCTGTGCCAGAGTTAGGGTACATTTAGGGTCAGGGTTATTGCCAGGTTTAGTGTTCCGGCTATGGTTAGGGTCACGGTCAGGGTCAGGGTTAGGGTTTAGGGTTTAGGTTTAGGGTTACGGTTAGCGTTAGTGTTTGGGTTAGGGTTAGGGTCCGCATTAGGGTTAGGGTTAGGGTTAGGGTTTGGTTTATGTTTAGGGTCAGGTTCAGCATTAAGGTCAGGGTTAGCATTAGGGTTAGGGTTAGCGTTAGGGTTAGGGTTAGGGTTAGGTTTAGGTTTAGGGTTAGTGTTAGCATTATGGTTAGGGTTAGTGTTAGCATTAGGGTTAGGGTTATGTTCATGGTTAGGGTTAGCTGTTAGGGTTTAGCTGTTAGATTTAGGTTTTGGCTTAGTGTTGGGGTTAGGGTTCGGCAGCATGAGGAAGGGTTAGACTTAGGTTTAGGGTTAGGCTTAGCATTAGGGTTAGGGATGGGTTAGGGTTGGGGTTAGCATCAGGGTTAGGGCTATGTTTATGGTTAGGTTTAGGGTCAGGGTTAGGGTTAGAGTTAGTGTTAGGATTAGCATTAGGTTTAGGGTTAGCGTTAGGGTTAGCGTTAGGGTTAGGATCCGCATTAGTGTTAGGGTTTGCATTAGGGTTGCAGTTGGGGTTAGGTTTCGGTTTATGGATAGGTTTAGTATTAAGGTTAGGGTTAGGGTTTGGGTTAGGGTTAGGGTTAGGGTTAGTGTTAGGGTTAGGGTTAGGTTTAGGGTTAGGGTTAGGGTTAGAGTCATGGTTAGTGTTACGGTTCGGTTCAGGGTTAGGGTTAGGGTCAGTGTTACGTAAGCGTAGGGTTAGGATTAGGGTTAGGCTTAGGTTCAGGTTTAGGGTTAGGGTTGGGTACGGGTTAGGGTTAAGGCGAGGGTTAGGGTTCGGGTTAGGGTTAGGGTCAGGTTTTGTGTACTGGTTAGGGTTAGGTTTAGGGTTAATGTTCGGCTTAGCATTAGGGTTAGCGTCATGGTTAGGGTTAGGGTTAGGGTTAGGGTCCTCATGAGGGTTAGAGTTAGGGTTCGGGTTACTGTTAGGGTTAAGGTTCGGGTTAGTGTTAAGATTAGGTTTAGTGTTCGGATTACGGTTTGGATTAGGGTTCGGGTTCGGATTAGGGTTAGTGTCATGCTTAGGTTTACGGTTAGCTTTAGGGTTAGGATTAGCTTTAGGGGTTAGGGTTAGCCTTTGGGTTAGGGTTATGGTTAGGTTCCGCATTAGTATTAGGATTTGCATTAGGGTTAGGGTTAGGGTTGGGGTTAGGGTTAGGTTTAGGGTTAGGTAAGGTTTAGGGTTAGGGTTAGGGTTAGCGGTAGGGTTAGCTTTAGGGTTAGGGTTTGCATTAAGGTTAGGGTTAGGGTTGTGGTATGGGTTAGGGTTAGGGTTAGGTAAGGGTTTGGGTTAGGGTTAGGGTTAGGGTTAGGTTTATGGTTAGGATTAGTGTTAGCATTAGGGTTAGGGTTAGCATTAGGGTTAGGGTTAGGGTTAGGGTTAGGTTTAGGTTTAGGGTTAGTGTTTACATTATGGTTAGGGTTAGTGTTAGCATTCGGTTTAGGGTTATGTTCATGGTTAGGGTTAGCTGTTAGGGTTTAGCTGTTAGATTTAGGTTTTGGCTTAGTGTTGGTGTTAGGGTTCGGCAGCATGAGGAAGGGTTAGACTTAGGTTTAGGGTTAGGCTTAGCATTAGGGTTAGGGATGGGTTAGGGTTGGTGTTAGCATCAGGGTTAGGGCTATGTTTATGGTTAGGTTTAGGGTCAGGGTTAGGGTTAGAGTTAGCGTTAGGATTAGCATTAGGTTTAGGGTTAGCGTTAGGGTTAGCGTTAGGGTTAGGATCCGCATTAGTGTTAGGGTTTGCATTAGGGTTGCAGTTGGGGTTAGGGTTAGCGTCTGCTTTAGGGTTATGTTTTGCATCAGGGTTTGGGTCAGGGCTATTATTATGTTTAGGGATCGGTTATGGTTAGCCTTAGGGTTAGGTTTAGGGTTAGGATTAGCATTAGGGTTGGTGTTAGGGTTAGGTTTCGGTTTATGGTTAGGTTTAGTATTAGGGTTAGGGTTAGTGTTAGGGTTAGGGTTAGGGTTAGTGTTAGCGTTAGGGTTAGGTTAAGGTTTGGGTTAGGGTTTGGTTTAGGGTTAGCGTCATGGTTATGGTTAGGGTTACGTTTAGGGTTAGGGTTAGGCTTACGGTTAGGGTTAGAGTTAGGGTTAGGGTTAGTATTATGGTTAGGGTTAGGGTTAGGGTTAGGGTTAGGCTTAGGTTTAGGGTTCGGGTTAGGTTTAGGGTTAGAGTCATGGTTAGTGTTACGGTTCTGTTCAGGGTTAGGGTTAGGGTCAGTGTTAGGTAAGCGTAGTGTTAGGATTAGGGTTAGGGTTAGGTTCAGGGTTAGGGTTAGGGTTGGGTACGGGTTACGGTTAAGGTTAGGGTTAGGGTTTGGGTTAGGGTTAGGGTCAGGTTTCGTGTACGGGTTAGGGTTAGGTTTAGGGTTAAGGTTCGGCTTAGCATTAGGCTTAGCATCCTGGTTAGGGTTAGGGTTAGGGTCCTCATTAGGGTTAGAGTTAGGGTTCAGGTTACTGTTAGGGTTAAGGTTTGGGTTAGTGTTAAGATTAGGTTTAGTGTTCGGATTAGGGTTTGGATTAGGGCTCGGGTTCGGATTCGGGTTAGTGTCATGGTTAGGTTTACGGTTAGCTTTAGGGTTAGGATTAGCATTAGGGGTTAGGGTTAGCCTTTGGGTTAGGGTTATGGTTAGGTTCCGCATTAGTATTAGGATTTGCTTTAGGGTTAGGGTTAGGGTTGGGGTTAGGGTTAAGTTTAGGGTTAGGCAAGTTTTAGGGTTAGGGTTAGGGTTAGCGTTAGGGTTAGCATTAGGGTTAGGGTTTGCTTTAAGGTTAGGGTTAGGGTTGTGGTATGGGTTAGGGTTAGAGTTAGGTAAGGGTTTGGGTTAGGGTTTGGGTTAGGGTTAGGTTTATGGTTAGGATTAGTGTTAGCATTAGGGTTAGGGTTAGCGTTAGCATTAGGGTTAGGGTTAGGTTTAGGGTTAGTGTTGGGGTTAGCATTATGGTTAGGGTTAGGTCTATTGTTAGGGTTATCATTAGGTTTAGGGTTAGTTTTAGCTTTAGGGTTAGGGTTAGGTTTATGATTAGGGTTCGCTGTTAGTGTTTAGGTGTTAGATTAACGTTTAGGCTTAGTGTTGGGGTTAGGGATCGGGAGCATGGGTGTTAGGGTCAGTGTCAGTGTCAGGGTCAGGGTCAGTGACTGGGTTAGGGGTTTAGGGTTAGCGTTCGGGTCAGGATTATGGTAGGGTTAGTGTTAAGTGGTATTTTTTATGTTTAGTGTTAGGGTGAGGGTGAGGGTTAGGGTTAGCACTAGCGTTAGGGTTAGGGTTGGGGTCAGGGTTAGTGTTAGGGCTAGGGCTAGGGCCAGGGCCAGTATTAGGGTTAGGGTTAGGTTTAGTGACAGCGCATTAGGTTATTGGTTAGGGAGAGCATGAGGTTTTGGGTTACGGGTCGGGCTAGGCTTAGGGTTAGGATTAGGGTGCATTAGGGTTAGGGTCACGGTCAGGGTTAGGGTTAGGGTTTAGTGTTAGGGTTTAGGGTTCGGGTTAGGGTTATGGTTAGGGTTAGGGTCAGGGTTTGTGTTTGGGGTAAGGGCTAGGGCCAGGGCCGGGGCCAGTGTTAGGGTTAGGGTTACGTTGTATTAGGGTTAGGGTTAGGTTTAGGGTTCGAGTTCGGGTTAGGGTTGGTGTTAGGGTTATGGTTAGGGTTCGGGTTCGGGTTTGGGTGAGCATCATGGTTAGGGTTAGGGTTAGGTGTCAGGGTCAGGGGTTAGGGTAAGGGGTTAGGGTTAGGGTTGTGTTATTGATTGGGGTTAGCGATTAGGGTTAGGGATAAGGGTTAGGGACAGGCTTAGTTTTAGGGTCTAGGGTTAGGTTTAGAATTACGGTCAGTGTTAGGCGTTAGGGTCAGGGTTCGGGTTTAGGGTTAGGGTCAAGTGTTAGGGTTAGGTTTAGGGTCAGGTTTAAGGTCAGGGACTGTGTCAGGCTTAGGGTTGGGGATTGTGGTTGGGGTTAGGGTCAGAATGAGGTTGGGGTTGGGGTTGTGGTTAGGTTTAGGGCCAGGGCTAGGGTTAGGTTCCAATTTGGGTTCAGGGTTTAGGTTTAGGGTTACGGCTAGGGCTAGGGTTAGGGTTAGGGTTAGCGGCATTAGGGTTAGGGTTAGTTTGGGAGGGAGGGAGTGTGAGGGCTAGGGTTAGGGTGAGTGTTAGCGGCATTAGGGTTAGGGTTAGGGTGTGAGGGAGTGAGAGTGTGGGTGTGGGAGGCAGTGAGTATGAGGAGGCAGGGAGAGAGTGTGAGGATTAGTGTTAGGGTTAGGATCCTCATTACTGTTAGAGTTAGGGTCCGCATTAGCGTTAGGGTTAGGCTTACGGTTAGCATTAGGTTTTGTGTTAGGATTAGGGTCCGCATTAGGGTTAGGGTTAGGGTTCGAGTTAGGGTAAGGGTTAGGGTTAGGGTTAGTGTTAGGTTTAGGGTTAGGGTTAGGGTTAGCATTAGGGTCAGGGTTATCATTAGGGTTAGGGTTAGCGTCAGGGTTAGTGTTAGGGTTCGGGTTAGGGTTAGGGGTTAGTGATAGGGTTAGGATTAAGGTCAGGGTTAAGGTCAGGGACTCTGTCAGGGTTAGGGTTAGGGACTGGTGTTTGGGTTAGGGTCAGTGTGGGGGTGGGGTTGGGGTTGTGGTTAGGATTAGGGCTATGGCTAGGGTTAGGGTTAGGGCTTGGGCTAGGTTTAGGATTAGTCCCCGCATTAGGGTTAGGGTTAGGGTTAGGTTGAGCGTGATGGTGAGGGCCAGTGTTAGGATTCGGGTTGGGCTCGGTGTCAGGGTCAAGGTTAGGGTTACACTGCATTACACCACATTAGGGTTGGTGTTAGGGTTAGGTTTTGGGCTAGGGCTAGTGCCAGGGCCAGGACTGTGCCAGAGTTAGGGTGCATTTAGGGTCAGGGTCAGTGCCAGGTTTAGTGTTCGGGCTGTGGTTAGTGTCACGGTCAGGGTCAGGGTTAGGGTTTAGGGTTTAGGTTTAGGGTTACGGTTAGCGTTAGTGTTTTGGTTAGGGTTAGGGTCCGCATTAGGGTTAGGGTTAGGGTTCGAGTTAGGGTTAGGGTTAGGTTTATGTTTAGGGTCATGTTCAGCATTAAGGTCAGGGTTAGCATTAGGGTTAGGGTTAGCATTAGGGTTAGGGTTAGGGTTAGGTTTAGGTTTAGGGTTAGTGTTAGTATTAGGGTCAGGGTTAGGGTTAGGGTTAGGTTTTGGGTTAGGTTCAGGTTTTGTGTTAGGGCTAGGGCTAGGGCCAGGGCCAGGGCCAGTTTTAGGGTTAGGGTTAGGGTGTATTAGGGTTAGGGTTAGGGTTAGGTTTAGGGTTTGAGTTCCGGTTAGGGTTGGTGTTAGGGTTATGGTTAGGGTTCGGGTTAGGGTTTTGGTGAGCGTCATGGTTAGGGTTAGGGTTAGGAGTCAGGGTCAGGGGTTTGGGTAAGGGGTTAGGGTTAGGGTTTTGTTATTGATTGGGGTTAGGGATTAGGGTTAGGGATAGGGGTTAGGGACAGGGTTAGGTTTAGGGTCTAGGGTTAGGTTTAGGATTAGGGTCAGTGTTAGGCGTTAGGGTCAGGGTTATTGTTTAGTGTTAGGGTCAAGTGTTAGGGTTAGGATTAGGGTCAGGGTTAAGGTCAGGGACAGTGTCAGGCTTAGGGTTGGGGATTGGGATTGGGGTTAGGGTCAGCGTGAGGTTGGGGTTGGGGTTGTGGTTAGGATTAGGGCCAGGGCTAGGGTTAGGTTCCAATTTGGGTTCAGGGTTTAGGTTTAGGGTTACGGCTAGGGCTAGGGTTAGGGTTAGGGTTAGCGGCATTAGGGTTTGGGTTAAGGTGGGAGGGAGTGAGTGTGCGGTTGTGGGAGGCAGTGAGTATGAGGAGGCAGGGAGGAAGTGTGAGGATTAGTGTTATGGTTAGGATCCTCATTACTGTTAGAGTTAGAGTCCGCATTAGCGTTAGGGTTAGGGTTACGGTTAGCATTAGGTTTTGGGTTAGGATTAGGGTCCGCATTAGGGTTAGGGTTAGGGTTCAAGTTAGGGTTAGGGTTAGGGTTAGTGTTAGGTTTAGGGTTAGGTTTAGGGTTAGCATTAGGGTCAGGTTTATCATTGGGGTTAGGGTTAGCGTTAGGGTTAGGGTTAGGGTCCGCATTAGGGTTTGGGTTTGCATTAGGGTTAGTGTTAGGGTTCGGGTTAGGATTAGGGGTTAGTGAGAGGGTTAGGATTAAGTTCAGGGTTAAGGTCAGGGACTGTGTCAGGGTTAGGATTAGGGATTGGTGTTTGGGTTTGGGTCAGGGTGCGGGTGGGGTTGGGGTTGTGGTTAGGATTAGGGCTAGGTCTAGGACTAGGGTTAGGGCTTGGGCTAGGTTTAGGATTAGGGTTAGGGTTAGGGTTAGGAGTCGGGTCCGGCTCGGTGTCCGGGTCAAGGTTAGGGTTACACTGCATTACACCGCATTAGGGTTGGTGTTAGGGTTAGGTTTTGGGCTTTGGCTAGTGCCATGGCCAGGGTCTGTGCCAGAGTTAGGGTACATTTAGGGTCAGGGTCAGTGCCAGGTTTAGTGTTCGGGCTATGGTTAGGGTCACGGTCTGGGTCAGGGTTAGGGTTTAGGGTTTAGGTTTAGGGTTACGGTTAGCGTTAGTGTTTGGGTTAGTGTTAGGGTCCGCATTAGGGTTAGGGTTAGTGTTAGAGTTAGGGTTAGGGTTAGGGTTAGGGTTTGGTTTATGTTTAGGGTCAGGTTCAGCATTAAGGTCAGGGTTAGCATTAGGGTTAGGGTTAGCGTTAGGGTTATGGTTAGGGTTAGGTTTAGGGTTAGGGTTAGAGTTAGCATTTGGGTTAGGGTTAGGTTTATTGTTAGGGTTATCTTTAGGGTTAGGGTCAGTTTTAGCATTAGGGTTAGGGTTAGGTTTAGTGTTAGGGTTCGCTGTTAGTGTTTAGGTGTTAGATTTACGTTTAGGCTTAGTGTTGGGGTTAGGGATCGGGAGCATGATTGTTAGGGTCAGTGTCAGTGTCAGTGTCAGGGTCATTATCTGGGTTAGGGGTTTAGGGTTAGCGTTCGGGTCAGGATTATGGTCAGGGTTAGTGTTAAGTGGTATTTTTTATGTTTAGTGTTAGGGTGAGTGTGAGGGTGACGGTCAGTGTTAGGGGTTAGAATTAGTTTGACGGTGAGGGTAGGGGTTACGGTTAGGGTTAGCACTAGCGTTAGGGTTAGGGTTGGGGTCAGGGTAAGTGTTAGGGCTAGGGCTAGGGCCAGGGCCAGTATTCGGGTTAGGGTTAGGTTTAGTGTCACCGCATTAGGGTATTGGTTAGGGAGAGCCTGAGGGTTCGGTTTAGCCGTTGGGCTAGGCTTAGGGTTAGGATTACGGTGCATTAGGGTTAGGGTCACGGTCAGGGTTAGGTTTAGGGTTAGGGTTTAGTGTTAGGGTTTAGGGTTCGGTTTAGGGTTAGGGTTTGGGTTAGGTTCAGGTTCTGTGTTAGGGCTAGGGTTAGGGCCAGGGCCAGTGCCAGTTTTAGGGTTAGGGTTAGGGTGTATTAGGGTTAGGGTTAGGGTTAGGTTTAGGGTTCGAGTTCCGGTTAGGGTTGGTGTTAGGGTTATGGTTAGGGTTCGGGTTAGGGTTTTGGTGAGCGTCATGGTTAGGGTCAGGGTTAGGAGTCAGGGTCAGGGGTTAGGGTAAGGGGTTAGGGTTAGGGTTTTGTTATTGATTGGGGTTAGGGATGAGGGTTAGGGATAGGGGTTAGGGACAGGGTTAGGTTTAGGGTCTAGTTTTAGGTTTAGGATTAGGGTCAGTGTTAGGGTCAGGGTTATTGTTTAGTGTTAGGGTCAAGTGTTAGGGTTAGGATTAGGTTCAGGGTTAAGGTCAGGGACAGTGTCAGGCTTAGGGTTGGGGTTGGGATTGGGGTTAGGGTCAGCGTGAGGTTGGGGTTGGGGTTGTGGTTAGGATTAGGGCCAGGGCTAGGGTTAGGTTCCAATTTGGGTTCAGGGTTTAGGTTTAGGGTTACGGCTAGGGCTAGGGTTAGGGTTAGGGTTAGCGGCATTAGGGTTTGGGTTAAGGTGGGAGGGAGTGAGTGTGCGGTTGTGGGAGGCAGTGAGTATGAGGAGGCAGGGAGGAAGTGTGAGGATTAGTGTTATGGTTAGGATCCTCATTACTGTTAGAGTTAGAGTCCGCATTAGCGTTAGGGTTAGGGTTACGGTTAGCATTAGGTTTTGGGTTAGGATTAGGGTCCGCATTAGGGTTAGGGTTAGGGTTCAAGTTAGGGTTAGGGTTAGGGTTAGTGTTAGGTTTAGGGTTAGGTTTAGGGTTAGCATTAGGGTCAGGTTTATCATTGGGGTTAGGGTTAGCGTTAGGGTTAGGGTTAGGGTCCGCATTAGGGTTTGGGTTTGCATTAGGGTTAGTGTTAGGGTTCGGGTTAGGATTAGGGGTTAGTGAGAGGGTTAGGATTAAGTTCAGGGTTAAGGTCAGGGACTGTGTCAGGGTTAGGATTAGGGATTGGTGTTTGGGTTTGGGTCAGGGTGCGGGTGGGGTTGGGGTTGTGGTTAGGATTAGGGCTAGGTCTAGGACTAGGGTTAGGGCTTGGGCTAGGTTTAGGATTAGGGTTAGGGTTAGGGTTAGGAGTCGGGTCCGGCTCGGTGTCCGGGTCAAGGTTAGGGTTACACTGCATTACACCGCATTAGGGTTGGTGTTAGGGTTAGGTTTTGGGCTTTGGCTAGTGCCATGGCCAGGGTCTGTGCCAGAGTTAGGGTACATTTAGGGTCAGGGTCAGTGCCAGGTTTAGTGTTCGGGCTATGGTTAGGGTCACGGTCTGGGTCAGGGTTAGGGTTTAGGGTTTAGGTTTAGGGTTACGGTTAGCGTTAGTGTTTGGGTTAGTGTTAGGGTCCGCATTAGGGTTAGGGTTAGGGTTAGAGTTAGGGTTAGGGTTAGGGTTAGGGTTTGGTTTATGTTTAGGGTCAGGTTCAGCATTAAGGTCAGGGTTAGCATTAGGGTTAGGGTTAGCGTTAGGGTTAGGGTTAGGGTTAGGTTTAGGGTTAGGGTTAGAGTTAGCATTTGGGTTAGGGTTAGGTTTATTGTTAGGGTTATCTTTAGGGTTAGGGTCAGTTTTAGCATTAGGGTTAGGGTTAGGTTTAGTGTTAGGGTTCGCTGTTAGTGTTTAGGTGTTAGATTTACGTTTAGGCTTAGTGTTGGGGTTAGGGATCGGGAGCATGATTGTTAGGGTCAGTGTCAGTGTCAGTGTCAGGGTCATTATCTGGGTTAGGGGTTTAGGGTTAGCGTTCGGGTCAGGATTATGGTCAGGGTTAGTGTTAAGTGGTATTTTTTATGTTTAGTGTTAGGGTGAGTGTGAGGGTGACGGTCAGTGTTAGGGGTTAGAATTAGTTTGACGGTGAGGGTAGGGGTTACGGTTAGGGTTAGCACTAGCGTTAGGGTTAGGGTTGGGGTCAGGGTAAGTGTTAGGGCTAGGGCTAGGGCCAGGGCCAGTATTCGGGTTAGGGTTAGGTTTAGTGTCACCGCATTAGGGTATTGGTTAGGGAGAGCCTGAGGGTTCGGTTTAGCCGTTGGGCTAGGCTTAGGGTTAGGATTACGGTGCATTAGGGTTAGGGTCACGGTCAGGGTTAGGTTTAGGGTTAGGGTTTAGTGTTAGGGTTTAGGGTTCGGTTTAGGGTTAGGGTTTGGGTTAGGTTCAGGTTCTGTGTTAGGGCTAGGGTTAGGGCCAGGGCCAGTGCCAGTTTTAGGGTTAGGGTTAGGGTGTATTAGGGTTAGGGTTAGGGTTAGGTTTAGGGTTCGAGTTCCGGTTAGGGTTGGTGTTAGGGTTATGGTTAGGGTTCGGGTTAGGGTTTTGGTGAGCGTCATGGTTAGGGTCAGGGTTAGGAGTCAGGGTCAGGGGTTAGGGTAAGGGGTTAGGGTTAGGGTTTTGTTATTGATTGGGGTTAGGGATGAGGGTTAGGGATAGGGGTTAGGGACAGGGTTAGGTTTAGGGTCTAGTTTTAGGTTTAGGATTAGGGTCAGTGTTAGGGTCAGGGTTATTGTTTAGTGTTAGGGTCAAGTGTTAGGGTTAGGATTAGGTTCAGGGTTAAGGTCAGGGACAGTGTCAGGCTTAGGGTTGGGGTTGGGATTGGGGTTAGGGTCAGCGTGAGGTTGGGGTTGGGGTTGTGGTTAGGATTAGGGCCAGGGCTAGGGTTAGGTTCCAATCTGGGTTCAAGGTTTAGGTTTAGGGTTACGGCTAGGGCTAGGGTTAGGGTTAGGGTTAGCGGCATTAGGGTTAGGGTTAGGGTGGGAGGGAGTGAGTGTGCGGGTGTGGGAGGCAGTGAGTATGAGGAGGCAGGGAGGGAGTGTGAGGATTAGTGTTAGGGTTAGGATCCTCATTACTGTTAGTGTTAGGGTCCGCATTAGCGTTAGGGTTAGGGTTACGGTTAGCATTAGGTTTTGGGTTAGGATTAGGGTCCGCCTTAGGGTTAGGGTTAGGGTTCGGGTTAGGGTTAGGTTTAGGGTTAGTGTTAGGTTTAGGTTTTTGGTTAGGGTTAGCGTTAGGGTCAGGGTTATCATCAGGTTTAGGGTTAGCGTTAGGGTTAGGGTTAGGGTCCACATTAGGGTTAGGGTTTGCATTAGGGTTAGTGTTAGGGTTCGGGTTAGGGTTAGAGGTTAGTGAGAGGGTTAGGTTTAGGGTTAGGGTCAAGTGTTAGGGTTAGGATTAAGGTCAGGGTTAAGGTCAGGGACTGTGTCAGGGTTAGGATTAGGGATTGGTGTTTGGGTTAGTGTCAGGGTGGGGGTGGGGTTGGGGTTGTGGTTAGGATTAGGGCTAGGGCTAGGACTAGGGTTAGGGCTTGGGCTAGGTTTAGGATTAGGGTTAGGGTTAGGGTTAGGGTTAGGGTTAGGGTTAGGAGTCGGGTCGGGCTCGGTGTCAGGGTCAAGGTTAGCGTTACACTGCATTACACCGCATTAGGGTTGGTGTTAGGGTTAGGTTTTGGGCTAGGCCTAGTGCCATGGCCAGGGTCTGTGCCAGAGTTAGGGTACATTTAGGGTCAGGGTCAGTGCCAGTTTTAGTGTTCGGGCTATGGTTAGGGTCACGGTCAGGGTCAGGGTTAGGGTTTAGGGTTTAGGTTTAGGGTTACGGTTAGCGTTAGTGTTTGGGTTAGGGTTAGGGTCCGCATTAGGGTTAGGGTTAGAGTTAGGGTTAGGGTTAGGGTTTGGTTTATGTTTAGTGTCAGGTTCAGCATTAAGGTCAGGGTTAGCATTAGGGTTAGGGTTAGCGTTAGGGTTAGGGTTAGGGTTAGGTTTAGGTTTAGGGTTAGTGTTAGCATTATGGTTAGGGTTAGTGTTAGCATTAGGGTTAGGGTTATGTTCATGGTTAGGGTTAGCTGTTAGGGTTTAGCTGTTAGATTTAGGTTTTGGCTTAGTGTTGGGGTTAGGGTTCGGCAGCATGAGGAAGGGTTAGACTTAGGTTTAGGGTTAGGCTTAGCATTAGGGTTAGGGTTGGGGTTAGCATCAGGGTTAGGGCTATGTTTATGGTTAGGTTTAGGGTCAGGGTTAGGGTTAGAGTTAGCGTTAGGTTTAGCATTAGGTTTAGGGTTAGCGTTAGGGTTAGCGTTAGGGTTAGGATCTGCATTAGTGTTAGGGTCTGCTTTAGGGTTATGGTTTGCATCAGGGTTAGGGTCAGGGCCATTATTATGTTTAGGGATCGGTTATGGTTAGCGTTACGGCTTGCATTAGGGTTAGGATTAGCATTAGGGTTGGTGTTAGGGTTAGGTTTCGGTTTATGGTTAGGTTTATTATTAGGGTTAGGGTTAGGGTTAGGGTTAGGGTTAGTGTTAGGGTTAGGGTTTGGTTTAGGGTTAGGGTTAGTGTTAGGTTTAGGGTTAGCGTCATGGTTATGGTTAGGGTTAGGTTTAGGGTTAGGGTTAGGCTTACGGTTAGGGTTAGGGTTAGGGTTAGGGTTAGTATTATGGTTAGGGTTAGGGTTAGGGTTAGGTTTAGTGTTAGTGTTAGGGTTAAGGATTAGTTTTAGGGTTAGGGTTAGGGTTAGGTTTAGGGTTCGGTTTAGGTTTAGGGTTAGAGTCATGGTTAGTGTTACGGTTCGGTTCAGGGTTAGGTTTAGGGTCAGTGTTAGGTAAGCGTAGGGTTAGGATTAGGGTTAGGGTTAGGTTCAGGGTTAGGGTTAGGGTTGGGTACGGGTTAGGATTAAGGTTAGAGTTAGGTTTCGGGTTAGGGTTAGGGTCAGGTTTCGTGTACGGGTTAGGGTTAGGTTTAGGGTTAATGTTCGGCTTAGCATTAGGGTTAGCGTCATGGTTAGGGTTACGGTTAGGGTTAGGGTTAGGATTAGGGTTAGCATTAGGGTCAGGGTTACATTAGGGTTAGGGTTAGCGTTAGGGTTAGGGTTAGGGTCCGCATTAGGGTTAGGGTTTGCATTAGGGGTTAGTGTTAGGGTTCGAGTTAGGGTTAGGGGTTAGTGAGAGGGTTAGGATTAAGGTCAGGGTTACGGTCAGGGTCTGTGTCAGGGTTAGGGTTAGGGATTGGTGTTTGGGTTAGGGTCAGTGTGGGGGTGGGGTTGGGGTTGTGGTTAGGATTAGGGCTAGGGCTATGGTTAGGGTTATGGCTTGGGCTAGGTTTAGGATTAGTCCCCGCATTAGGGTTAGGGTTTGAGTTAGTTTGAGCGTGATGGTGAGGGCCAGTGTTAGGATTCGGACTGGGCTCGGTGTCAGGGTCAAGGTTAGGGTTACACTGCAATACACCACATTAGGGTTGGTGTTAGGGTTAGGTTTTGGGCTAGGGCTAGTGCCAGTGCCAGGGTCTGTGCCAGAGTTAGGGTGCATTTAGGGTCAGGGTCAGTGCCAGGTTTAGTGTTCGGGCTGTGGTTAGGGTCACGGTCAGGGTCAGGGTTAGGGTTTAGGGTTTAAGTTTAGGGTTACAGTTAGCGTTAGTGTTTGGGTTAGGGTTAGGGTCCGCATTAGGGTTAGGGTTAGGGTTCGAGTTAGGGTTAGGGTTAGGTTTATGTTTAGGGTCATGTTCAGCATTAAGGTCAGGGTTAGCATTAGGGTTAGGGTTAGCGTTAGGGTTAGGGTTAGGGTTAGGTTTAGGTTTAGGGTTTGTGTTAGTATTAGGGTTAGGGTTAGGGTTAGGGTTTGGTTTAGGTTCAGGTTTTGTGTTAGGGCTAGGGATAGGGCCAGGGCCAGGGCCAGTTTTAGGGTTAGGGTTAGGGTGTATTAGGGTTAGGGTTAGGGTTAGGTTTAGGGTTCGAGTTCCGGTTAGGGTTGGTGTTAGGGTTATGGTTAGGGTTCTGGTTAGGGTTTTGTTGAGCGTCATGGTTAGGGTTAGGGTTAGGAGTCAGGGTCAGGGGTTAGGGTAAGTGGTTAGGGTTAGGGTTTTGTTATTGATTGGGGTTAGGGATTAGGGTTAGGGATAAGGTTTAGGGAAAGGGTTAGGTTTAGGGTCTAGGTTTAGGTTTAGGATTAGGGTCAGTGTTAGGCGTTAGGGTCAGGGTTATTGTTTAGTGTTAGGGTCAAGTGTTAGGGTTAGGATTAGGGTCAGGGTTAAGGTCAGGGACAGTGTCAGGCTTAGGGTTGGGGATTGGGATTGGGGTTAGGGTCAGCGTGAGGTTCGGGTTGGGGTTGTGGTTAGGATTAGGGCCAGGGCTAAGGTTAGGTTCCAATTTGGGTTCAGGGTTTAGGTTTAGGGTTACGGCTAGGGCTAGGGTTAGGGTTAGGGTTAGCGGCATTAGGGTTAGGGTTAGTTTGGGAGGGAGGGAGTGTGAGGACTAGGGTTAGGGTGAGGGTTAGCGGCATTAGGGTTAAGGTTAGGGTGGGACGGAGGGAGTGTGCGGGTGTGGGAGGCAGTGAGTATGAGGAGGCAGATGGGAGTGTGAGGATTAGTGTTAGGGTTAGGATCCTCATTACTGTTAGAGTTAGGGTCCGCATTAGCGTTAGGGTTAGGGTTACGGTTAGCATTAGGTTTTGGGTTAGGATTAGGGTCCGCATTAGGGTTAGGGTTTGGGTTCGAGTTTGGTTTAGGGTTAGGGTTAGTGTTAGGTTTAGGTTTTGGGTTAGGGTTAGCGTTAGGGTCAGGGTTATCATTAGGGTTAGGGTTAGCGTTAGGGTTAGGGTTAGGGTTTGGGTTAGGATTAGGGGTTAGTGAGAGGGTTAGGTTTAGGGTTATGGTCAAGTGTTAGGGTTAGGATTAAAGTCAGGGTTAAGGTCAGGGACTGTGTCAGGGTTAGGTTTAGGGATTGGTGTTTGGGTTAGGGTCAGGGTGGGGGTGGGTTTGGGGTTGTGGTTAGGATTAGGGCTAGGGCTAGGACTAGGGTTAGGGCTTGGGCTAGGTTTAGGGTTATGGTTAGGGTTAGGGTTAGCGTTAGGATTAGGAGTCGGGTCGGGCTCGGTGTCAGGGTCAAGGTTAGGGTTACACTGCATTACACCGCATTAGGGTTGGTGTTAGGGTTAGGTTTCGGTTTATGGTTAGGTTTATTATTAGGGTTAGGGTTAGGATTAGGGTTAGGGTTAGGGTTAGGGTTAGTGTTAGGGTTAGGGTTTGTTTTAGGGTTAGGGTTAGGGTTAGGTTTAGGGTTAGCGTCATGGTTATGGTTAGGGTTAGGTTTAGGGTTGTGGTTAGGCTTACGGTTAGGGTTAGGGTTAGGGTTGGGGTTAGTTTTATGGTTAGGGTTAGGGTTAGGGTTAGGTCTAGTGTTAGGGTTAGGGTTAAGGATTAGGTTTAGGGTTAGGGTTAGGGTTAGATTTAGGGTTCGGTTTAGGTTTAGGGTTAGAGTCATGGTTAGTGTTATGGTTCGGTTCAGGGTCAGGGTTAGGGTCAGTGTTAGGTAAGTGTAGGGTTAGAATTAGGGTTAGGGTTAGGTTCAGGGTTAGGGTTAGGGTTGGATACGGGTTAGGATTAAGGTTAGGGTTAGGGTTCGGGTTAGGGTTAGGGTCAGGTTTCGTGTACGGGTTAGGGTTAGGTTTAGGGTTAATGTTTGGCTTAGAATTAGGCTTAGCGACATGGTTAGGGTTACGGTTAGGGTTAGGGTTAGGGTTAGGGTTAGCATTAGAGTCAGGGTTATCATTAGGGTTAGGTTTAGTGTTAGGGTTAGGGTTAGGGTCCGCATTAGGGTTAGGGTTTGCATTAGGGGTTAGTGTTAGGGTTCGGGTTAGGGTTAGGGGTTAGTGAGAGGGTTAGGATTAAGGTCAGGGTTACGGTCAGGGACTGTGTCAGGGTTAGGGTTAGGGATTGGTGTTTGGGTTAGGGTCAGTGTGGGGGTTGGGTTGGGGTTGTGGTTAGGATTAGGGCTAGGGCTAGGGTTTGGGTTATGGCTTGGGCTAGGTTTAGGATTAGCCCCCGCATTAGGGTTAGGGTTAGGTTCAGGGTTAGGGTTAGGGTTGGATACGGGTTAGGATTAAGGTTAGGGTTAGGGTTCGGGTTAGGGTTAGGGTCAGGTTTCGTGTACGGGTTAGGGTTAGGTTTAGGGTTAATGTTTGGCTTAGAATTAGGGTTAGCGTCATGGTTAGGGTTACGGTTAGGGTTAGGGTTAGGGTTAGGGTTAGCATTAGAGTCAGGGTTATCATTAGGGTTAGGTTTAGTGTTAGGGTTAGGGTTAGGGTCCGCATTAGGGTTAGGGTTTGCATTAGGGGTTAGTGTTAGGGTTCGGGTTAGGGTTAGGGGTTAGTGAGAGGGTTAGGATTAAGGTCAGGGTTACGGTCAGGGACTGTGTCAGGGTTAGGGTTAGGGATTGGTGTTTGGGTTAGCGTCAGTGTGGGGGTTGGGTTGGGGTTGTGGTTAGGATTAGGGCTAGCGCTAGGGTTTGGGTTATGGCTTGGGCTAGGTTTAGGATTAGTCCCCGCATTAGGGTTAGGGTTTGGGTTAGGTTGAGCGTGATGGTGAGGGCCAGTGTTAGGATTCGGGCTGGGCTCGGTGTCAGGGTCAAGGTTAGGGTTACACTGCATTACACCACATTAGGGTTGGTGTTAGGGTTAGGTTTTGGGCTAGGGCTAGTGCCAGGTTTAGTGTTCGGGCTGTGGTTAGGGTCACGGTCAGGGTCAGGGTTAGGGTTTAGGGTTTAAGTTTAGGGTTACAGTTAGCGTTAGTGTTTGGGTTAGGGTTAGGGTCCGCATTAGGGTTAGGGTTAGCGTTAAGGTTAGGGTTAGGGTTAGGTTTAGGTTTAGGGTTAGTGTTAGTATTAGGGTTAGGGTTAGGGTTAGGGTTTGGTTTAGTTTCAGGTTTTGTGTTAGGGCTAGGGCTAGGGCCAGGGCCTGGGCCAGTTTTAGGGTTAGGGTTAGGGTGTATTAGGGTTAGGGTTAGGATTAGGTTTAGGGTTCGAGTTCCGGTTAGGGTTGGTGTGAGGGTTATGGTTAGGGTTCTGGTTAGGGTTTTGGTGAGCGTCATGGTTAGGGTTAGGGTTAGGAGTCAGGGTCAGGGGTTAGGGAAAGGGGTTAGGGTTAGGGTTTTGTTATTGATTGGGGTTAGGGATTCGGGTTAGGGATAGGGTTTGGGGAAAGGGTTAGGTTTAGAGTCAAGGGTTAGGTTTAGGATTAGGGTCAGTGTTAGGCGTTAGGGTCAGGGTTATTGTTTAGTGTTAGGGTCAAGTGTTAGGGTTAGGATTTGTGTCAGGGTTAAGGTCAGGGACAGTGTCAGGCTTAGGGTTGGGGATTGGGATTGGGGTTAGGGTCAGCGTGAGGTTGGGGTTGGGGTTGTGGTTAGGATTAGGGCCAGGGCTTAGGTTAGGTTCCAATTTGTGTTCAGGGTTTAGGTTTAGGGTTACGGCTAGGGCTAGGGTTAGGGTTAGGGTTAGCGGCATTAGGGTTAGGGTTAGGGTGGGAGGGAGTGAGTGTGCGGGTGTGGGAGGCAGTGAGTATGAGGAGGCACATGGGAGTGTGAGGATTAGTGTTAGGGTTAGGATCCTCATTACTGTTAGAGTTAGGGTCCGCATTAGCGTTAGGGTTAGGGTTACGGTTAGCATTAAGTTTTGGGTTAGGATTAGGGTCCACATTAGGGTTAGGGTTTGGGTTCGAGTTAGGTTTAGGGTTAGGGTTAGTGTTAGGTTTAGGTTTTGGGTTAGGGTTAGAGTTAGGGTCAGGGTTATCATTAGGGTTAGGGTTAGCGTTAGAATTAGGGTTAGGGTTCGGGTTAGGGTTAGGGTTCGGGTTAGGGTTAGGGGTTAGTGAGAGGGTTAGGTTTGGGTTATGGTCAAGTGTTAGGGTTAGGATTAAGGTCAGGGTTAAGGTCAGGGACTGTGTCAGGGTTAGGTTTAGGGATTGGTGCTTGGGTTAGGGTCAGGGTGGGGTTGGGGTTGGGGTTGTGGTTAGGATTAGGGCTAGGGCTAGGACTAGGGTTAGGGCTTGGGCTAGTTTTAGGGTTAGGTTTAGGGTTAGGGTTAGGGTTAGGATTAGGAGTCGGGTCGGGCTCGGTGTCAGGGTCAAGGTTAGGGTTACACTGCATTACACCGCATTAGGGTTGGTGTTAGGGTTAGGTTTTGGGCTAGGGCTAGTGCCATGGCCAGGGTCTGTGCCAGAGTTAGGGTACATTTAGGGTCAGGGTTATTGCCAGGTTTAGTGTTCCGGCTATGGTTAGGGTCACGGTCAGGGTCAGGGTTAGGGTTTAGGGTTTAGGTTTAGGGTTACGGTTAGCGTTAGTGTTTGGGTTAGGGTTAGGGTCCGCATTAGGGTTAGGGTTAGGGTTAGGGTTTGGTTTATGTTTAGGGTCAGGTTCAGCATTAAGGTCAGGGTTAGCATTAGGGTTAGGGTTAGCGTTAGGGTTAGGGTTAGGGTTAGGTTTAGGTTTAGGGTTAGTGTTAGCATTATGGTTAGGGTTAGTGTTAGCATTAGGGTTAGGGTTATGTTCATGGTTAGGGTTAGCTGTTAGGGTTTAGCTGTTAGATTTAGGTTTTGGCTTAGTGTTGGGGTTAGGGTTCGGCAGCATGAGGAAGGGTTAGACTTAGGTTTAGGGTTAGGCTTAGCATTAGGGTTAGGGATGGGTTAGGGTTGGGGTTAGCATCAGGGTTAGGGCTATGTTTATGGTTAGGTTTAGGGTCAGGGTTAGGGTTAGAGTTAGTGTTAGGATTAGCATTAGGTTTAGGGTTAGCGTTTGGGTTAGCGTTAGGGTTAGGATCCGCATTAGTGTTAGGGTTTGCATTAGGGTTGCAGTTGGGGTTAGGTTTCGGTTTATGGATAGGTTTAGTATTAAGGTTAGGGTTAGGGTTTGGGTTAGGGTTAGGGTTAGGGTTAGTGTTAGGGTTAGGGTTAGGTTTAGGGTTAGGGTTAGGGTTAGAGTCATGGTTAGTGTTACGGTTCGGTTCAGGGTTAGGGTTAGGGTCAGTGTTACGTAAGCGTAGGGTTAGGATTAGGGTTAGGCTTAGGTTCAGGGTTAGGGTTAGGGTTGGGTACGGGTTAGGGTTAAGGCGAGGGTTAGGGTTCGGGTTAGGGTTAGGGTCAGGTTTTGTGTACTGGTTAGGGTTAGGTTTAGGGTTAAGGTTCGGCTTAGCATTAGGGTTAGCTGTCATGGTTAGGGTTAGGGTTAGGGTTAGGGTCCTCATGAGGGTTAGAGTTAGGGTTCGGGTTACTGTTAGGGTTAAGGTTCGGGTTAGTGTTAAGATTAGGTTTAGTGTTCGGATTACGGTTTGGATTAGGGTTCGGGTTCGGATTAGGGTTAGTGTCATGCTTAGGTTTACGGTTAGCTTTAGGGTTAGGATTAGCTTTAGGGGTTAGGGTTAGCCTTTGGGTTAGGGTTATGGTTAGGTTCCGCATTAGTATTAGGATTTGCATTAGGGTTAGGGTTAGGGTTGGGGTTAGGGTTAGGTTTAGGGTTAGGTAAGGTTTAGGGTTAGGGTTAGGGTTAGCGGTAGGGTTAGCTTTAGGGTTAGGGTTTGCATTAAGGTTAGGGTTAGGGTTGTGGTATGGGTTAGGGTTAGGGTTAGGTAACGGGTTTGGGTTAGGGTTAGGGTTAGGGTTAGGTTTATGGTTAGGATTAGTGTTAGCATTAGGGTTAGGGTTAGCATTAGGGTTAGGGCTAGGGTTAGTGTTAGGTTTAGGTTTAGGGTTAGTGTTTACATTATGGTTAGGGTTAGTGTTAGCATTCGGTTTAGGGTTATGTTCATGGTTAGGGTTAGCTGTTAGGGTTTAGCTGTTAGACTTAGGTTTTGGCTTAGTGTTGGTGTTAGGGTTCGGCAGCATGAGGAAGGGTTAGACTTAGGTTTAGGGTTAGGCTTAGCATTAGGGTTAGGGATGGGTTAGGGTTGGTGTTAGCATCAGGGTTAGGGCTATGTTTATGGTTAGGTTTAGGGTCAGGGTTAGGGTTAGAGTTAGCGTTAGGATTAGCATTAGGTTTAGGGTTAGCGTTAGGGTTAGCGTTAGGGTTAGGATCCGCATTAGTGTTAGGGTTTGCATTAGGGTTAGGGTTAGCGTCTGCTTTAGGGTTATGTTTTGCATCAGGGTTAGGGTCAGGGCTACTATTATGTTTAGGGATCGGTTATGGTTAGCCTTAGGGTTAGCTTTAGGGTTAGGATTAGCATTAGGGTTGGTGTTAGGGTTAGGTTTCGGTTTATGGTTAGGTTTAGTATTAGGGTTAGGGTTAGTGTTAGGGTTAGGGTTAGGGTTAGTGTTAGGGTTAGTGTTAGGTTTAGGTTTGGGTTAGGGTTTGGTTTAGGGTTAGCGTCATGGTTATGGTTAGGGTTACGTTTAGGGTTAGGGTTAGGCTTACGGTTAGGGTTAGAGTTAGGGTTAGGGTTAGTATTATGGTTAGGGTTAGGGTTAGGGTTAGGGTTAGGCTTAGGTTTAGGGTTCGGGTTAGGTTTAGGGTTAGAGTCATGGTTAGTGTTACGGTTCTGTTCAGGGTTAGGGTTAGGGTCAGTGTTAGGTAAGCATAGTGTTAGGATTAGGGTTAGGGTTAGGTTCAGGGTTAGGGTTAGGGTTGGGTACGGGTTACGGTTAAGGTTAGGGTTAGGGTTTGGGTTAGGGTTAGGGTCAGGTTTCGTGTACGGGTTAGGGTTAGGTTTAGGGTTAAGGTTCGGCTTAGCATTAGGCTTAGCGTCATGGTTAGGTTTAGGGTTAGGGTTAAGGTTAGGGTTAGGGTCCTCATGAGGGTTAGAGTTAGGGTTCGGGTTACTGTTAGGGTTAAGGTTCGGGTTAGTGTTAAGATTAGGTTTAGTGTTCGGATTAGGGTTTGGATTAGGGCTCGGGTTCGGATTAGGGTTAGTGTCATGGTTAGGTTTACGGTTAGCTTTAGGGTTAGGATTAGCATTAGGGGTTAGGGTTAGCCTTTGGGTTAGGGTTATGGTTAGGTTCCGCATTAGTATTAGGATTTGCATTAGGGTTAGGGTTAGGGTTGGGGTTAGGGTTAAGTTTAGGGTTAGGCAAGTTTTAGGGTTAGGGTTAGGGTTAGCGTTAGGGTTAGCATTAGGGTTAGGGTTTGCATTAAGGTTAGGGTTAGGGTTGTGGTATGGGTTAGGGTTAGAGTTAGGTAAGGGTTTGGGTTAGGGTTTGGGTTAGGGTTAGGTTTATGGTTAGGATTAGTGTTAGCATTAGGGTTAGGGTTAGCGTTAGCATTAGGGTTAGGGTTAGGTTTAGGGTTAGTGTTGGGGTTAGCATTATGGTTAGGGTTAGGTCTATTGTTAGGGTTATCATTAGGTTTAGGGTTAGTTTTAGCATTAGGGTTAGGGTTAGGTTTATGATTAGGGTTCGCTGTTAGTGTTTAGGTGTTAGATTAACGTTTAGGCTTAGTGTTGGGGTTAGGGATCGGGAGCATGGGTGTTAGGGTCAGTGTCAGTGTCAGGGTCAGGGTCAGTGTCTGGGTTAGGGGTTTAGGGTTAGCGTTCGGGTCAGGATTATGGTAGGGTTAGTGTTAAGTGGTATTTTTTATGTTTAGTGTTAGGGTGAGGGTGAGGGTTAGGGTTAGCACTAGCGTTAGGGTTAGGGTTGGGGTCAGGGTTAGTGTTAGGGCTAGGGCTAGGGCCAGGGCCAGTATTAGGGTTAGGGTTAGGTTTAGTGACAGCGCATTAGGTTATTGGTTAGGGAGAGCATGAGGTTTCGGGTTACGGGTCGGGCTAGGCTTAGGGTTAGGATTAGGGTGCATTAGGGTTAGGGTCACGGTCAGGGTTAGGGTTAGGGTTTAGTGTTAGGGTTTAGGGTTCGGGTTAGGGTTATGGTTAGGGTTAGGGTCAGGGTTTGTGTTTGGGGTAAGGGCTAGGGCCAGGGCCGGGGCCAGTGTTAGGGTTAGGGTTACGTTGTATTAGGTTTAGGGTTAGGGTTAGGGTTAGGTTTAGGGTTCGAGTTCGGGTTAGGGTTGGTGTTAGGGTTATGGTTAGGGTTTGGGTTCGGGTTTGGGTGAGCATCATGGTTAGGGTTAGGGTTAGGTGTCAGGGTCAGGGGTTAGGGTAAGGGGTTAGGGTTAGGGTTGTGTTATTGATTGGGGTTAGCGATTAGGGTTACGGATAGGGGTTAGGGACAGGCTTAGTTTTAGGGTCTAGGGTTAGGTTTAGAATTACGGTCAGTGTTAGGCGTTAGGGTCAGGGTTCGGGTTTAGGGTTAGGGTCAAGTGTTAGGGTTAGGTTTAGGGTCAGGGTTAAGGTCAGGGACTGTGTCAGGCTTAGGGTTGGGGATTGTGGTTGGGGTTAGGGTCAGAATGAGGTTGGGGTTGGGGTTGTGGTTAGGTTTAGGGCCAGGGCTAGGGTTAGGTTCCAATTTGGGTTCAGGGTTTAGGTTTAGGGTTACGGCTAGGGCTAGGGTTAGGGTTAGGGTTAGCGGCATTAGGGTTAGGGTTAGTTTGGGAGGGAGGGACTGTGAGGGCTAGGGTTAGGGTGAGTGTTAGCGGCATTAGGGTAAGGGTTAGGGTGTGAGGGAGTGAGAGTGTGGGTGTGGGAGGCAGTGAGTATGAGGAGGCAGGGAGAGAGTGTGAGGATTAGTGTTAGGGTTAGGATCCTCATTACTGTTAGAGTTAGGGTCCGCATTAGCGTTAGGGTTAGGCTTACGGTTAGCATTAGGTTTTGTGTTAGGATTAGGGTCCGCATTAGGGTTAGGGTTAGGGTTCGAGTTAGGGTTAGGGTTAGGGTTAGGGTTAGTGTTAGTGTTAGGTTTAGGGTTAGGGTTAGGGTTAGCATTAGGGTCAGGGTTATCATTAGGGTTAGGGTTAGCGTCAGGGTTAGTGTTAGGGTTCGGGTTAGGGTTAGGGTTTAGTGATAGAGTTAGGATTAAGATCAGGGTTAAGTTCAGGGACTCTGTCAGGGTTAGGGTTAGGGACTGGTGTTTGGGTTAGGGTCAGTGTGGGGGTGGGGTTGGGGTTGTGGTTAGGATTAGGGCTATGGCTAGGGTTAGGGTTAGGGCTTGGGCTAGGTTTAGGATTAGTCCCCGCATTAGGGTTAGGGTTAGGGTTAGGTTGAGCGTGATGGTGAGGGCCAGTGTTAGGATTCGGGTTGGGCTCGGTGTCAGGGTCAATGTTAGGGTTACACTGCATTACACCACATTAGGGTTGGTGTTAGGGTTAGGCTTTGGGCTAGGGCTAGTGCCAGGGCCAGGACTGTGCCAGAGTTAGGGTGCATTTAGGGTCAGGGTCAGTGCCAGGTTTAGTGTTCGGGCTGTGGTTAGTGTCACGGTCAGGGTCAGGGTTAGGGTTTAGGGTTTAGGTTTAGGGTTACGGTTAGCGTTAGTGTTTTGGTTAGGGTTAGGGTCCACATTAGGGTTAGGGTTAGGGTTCGAGTTAGGGTTAGGGTTAGGTTTATGTTTAGGGTCATGTTCAGCATGAAGGTCAGGGTTAGCATTATGGTTAGGGTTAGCATTAGGGTTAGGGTTAGGGTTAGGTTTAGGTTTAGGGTTAGTGTTAGTATTAGGGTCAGGGTTAGGGTTAGGGTTAGGGTTTGGGTTAGGTTCAGGTTTTGTGTTAGGGCTATGGCTAGGGCCAGGGCCAGGGCCAGATTTAGGGTTAGGGTTAGGGTGTATTAGGGTTAGGGTTAGGGTTAGGTTTAGGGTTTGAGTTCCGGTTAGGGTTGGTGTTAGGGTTATGGTTAGGGTTCGGGTTAGGGTTTTGGTGAGCGTCATGGTTAGGGTTAGGGTTAGGAGTCAGGGTCAGGGGTTAGGGTAACGGGTTAGGGTTAGGGTTTTGTTATTGATTGGGGTTAGGGATTAGGGTTAGGGATAGGGGTTAGGGACAGGGTTAGGTTTAGGGTCTAGGGTTAGGTTTAGGATTAGGGTCAGTGTTAGGCGTTAGGGTCGGGGTTATTGTTTAGTGTTAGGGTCAAGTGTTAGGGTTAGGATTAGGGTCAGGGTTAAGGTCAGGGACTGTGTCAGGCTTAGGGTTGGGGATTGGGATTGGGGTTAGGGTCAACGTCTGGTTGGGGTTGGGGTTGTGGTTAGGATTAGGGCCAGGGCTAGGGTTAGGTTCCAATTTGGGTTCAGGGTTTAGGTTTAGGGTTATGGCTAGGGCTAGGGTTAGGGTTAGGGTTAGCGGCATTAGGGTTTGGGTTAAGGTGGGAGGGAGTGAGTGTGCGGTTGTGGGAGGCAGTGAGTATGAGGAGGCAGGGAGGAAGTGTGAGGATTAGTGTTATGGTTAGGATCCTCATTACTGTTAGAGTTAGAGTCCGCATTAGCGTTAGGGTTAGGGTTACGGTTAGCATTAGGTTTTGGGTTAGGATTAGGGTCCGCATTAGGGTTAGGGTTAGGGTTCAAGTTAGGGTTAGGGTTAGGGTTAGTGTTAGGTTTAGGGTTAGGTTTAGAGTTAGCATTAGGGTCAGAGTTATCATTGGGGTTAGGGTTAGCGTTAGGGTTAGGGTTAGGGTTCGGGTTAGGATTAGGGGTTAGTGAGAGGGTTAGGATTAAGTTCAGGGTTAAGGTCAGGGACTGTGTCAGGGTTAGGATTAGGGATTGGTGTTTGGGTTTGGGTCAGGGTGCGGGTGGGGTTGGGGTTGTGGTTAGGATTAGGTCTAGGTCTAGGACTAGGGTTAGGGCTTGGGCTAGGTTTAGGATTAGGGTTAGGGTTAGGGTTAGGAGTCGGGTCCGGCTCGGTGTCCGGGTCAAGTTTAGGGTTACACTGCATTACACCGCATTAGGGTTGGTGTTAGGGTTAGGTTTTGGGCTTTGGCTAGTGCCATGGCCAGGGTCTGTGCCAGAGTTAGGGTACATTTAGGGTCAGGGTCAGTGCCAGGTTTAGTGTTCGGGCTATGGTTAGGGTCACGGTCTGGGTCAGGGTTAGGTTTTAGGGTTTAGGTTTAGGGTTACGGTTAGCGTTAGTGTTTGGGTTAGGGTTAGGGTCCGCATTAGGGTTAGGGTTAGGGTTCGAGTTAGGGTTAGGGTTAGGTTTAGGGTTTGGTTTATGTTTAGGGTCAGGTTCAGCATTAAGGTCAGGGTTAGCATTAGGGTTAGGGTTAGCGTTCGGGTTAGGGTTAGGGTTAGGTTTAGGGTTAGGGTTAGAGTTAACATTAGGGTTAGGGTTAGGTTTATTGTTAGGGTTATCTTTAGGGTTAGGGTTAGTTTTAGCATTAGGTTTAGGGTTAGGTTTAGTGTTAGGGTTCGCTGTTAGTGTTTAGGTGTTAGATTTTCGTTTAGGCTTAGTGTTGGGGTTAGGGATCGGGAGCATGATTGTTAGGGTCAGTGTCAGTGTCAGTGTCAGGGTCATTATCTGGGTTAGGGGTTTAGGGTTAGCGTTCGGGTTAGGATTATGGTCAGGGTTAGTGTTAAGTGGTATTTTTTATGTTTAGTGTTAGGGTGAGTGTGAGGGTGACGGTCAGTGTTAGGGGTTCGAATTAGTTTGACGGTGAGGGTAGGGGTTACGGTTAGGGTTAGCACTAGCGTTACGGTTAGGGTTGGGGTCAGGGTAAATGTTAGGGCTAGGGCTAGGGCCAGGGCCAGTATTCGGGTTAGGGTTAGGTTTAGTGTCACCGCATTAGGGTATTGGTTAGGGAGAGCATGAGTGTTCGGGTTAGCCGTTGGGCTAGGCTTAGGGTTAGGATTACGGTCCATTAGGGTTAGGGTCACGGTCAGAGTTAGGGTTAGGGTTAGGGTTTAGTGTTAGGGTTTAGGGTTCGGGTTAGGGTTAGGGTTTGGGTTAGGTTCAGGTTCTGTGTTAGGGCTAGGGCTAGGGCCAGGGCCAGTGCCAGTTTTAGGGTTAGGGTTAGGGTGTATTAGGGTTAGGGTTAGGGTTAGGTTTAGGGTTCGAGTTCCGGTTAGGGTTGGTGTTAGGGTTATGGTTAGGGTTCGGGTTAGGGTTTTGGTGAGCGTCATGGTTAGGGTTAGGTTTAGGAGTCAGGGTCAGGGGTTAGGGTAAGGGGTTAGGGTTACTGTTTTGTTATTGATTGGGGTTAGGGATTAGGGTTAGGGATAGGGGTTAGGGACAGGGTTAGGTTTAGGGTCTAGGGTTAGGTTTAGGATTAGGGTCAGTGTTAGGCGTTAGGGTCAGGGTTATTGTTTAGTGTTAGGGTCAAGTGTTAGGGATAGGATTAGGGTCAGTGTTAAGGTCAGGGACAGTGTCAGGCTTAGGGTTGGGGATTGGGATTGGGTTTAGGGTCAGCGTGAGGTTGGGGTTGGGGTTGTGGTTAGGATTAGGGCCAGGGCTAGGGTTAGGTTCCAATTTGGGTTCAGGGTTTAGGTTTAGGGTTACGGCTAGGGCTAGGGTTAGGGTTAGGGTTAGTGGCATTAGGGTTAGGGTTAGGGTGGGAGGGAGTGAGTGTGCGGGTGTGGGAGGCAGTGAGTATGAGGAGGCAGGGAGGGAGTGTGAGGATTAGTGTTAGGGTTAGGATCCTCATTACTGTTAGAGTTAGGGTCCGCATTAGCGTTAGGGTTAGGGTTACGATTCGCATTAGGTTTTGGGTTAGGATTAGGGTCCGCATTAGGGTTAGGGTTAGGGTTCGACTTATCATTAGGGTTAGGGTTAGCGTTAGGGTTAGGGTTAGGGTCCGCATTAGGGTTAGGGTTTGCATTAGGGTTAGTGTTAGGGTTCGGGCTAAGGTTAGGGGTTAGTTAGAGGGTTAGGTTTAGGGTTAGGGTCAAGTGTTAGGGTTAGGATTAAGGTCAGGGTTAAGGTCAGGGACTGTGTCAGGTTTAGGATTAGGGATTGGTGCTTGGGTTAGGGTCAGTGTGGGGTTGGGGTTGGGGTTGTGGTTAGGATTAGGGCTAGGGCTAGGACTAGGGTTAGGGCTTGGGCTAGGTTTAGGATTAGGGTTACTGTGAGGGTTAGTGTTAGGTTTAGGGTTAGGGTTAGGAGTCGGGTCGGGCTCGGTGTCAGTGTCAAGGTTAGGTTTACACTGCATTACACTGCATTAGGGTTGGTGTTAGGGTTAGGTTTTGGGCTAGGGCTAGTGCCATGGCCAGGGTCTGTGCCAGAGTTAGGGTACATTTAGGGTCAGGGTCAGTGCCAGGTTTAGTGTTTGGGCTATGGTTAGGGTCACGGTCTGGGTCAGGGTTAGGGTTTAGGGTTTATGTTTAGGGTTACGGTTAGCGTTAGTGTTTGGGTTAGGGTTAGGGTCCGCATTAGGGTTAGGGTTAGGGTTAGGGTTTGGTTTATGTTTAGGGTCAGGTTCAGCATTAAGGTCAGGGTTAGCATTAGGGTTAGGGTTAGCGTTAGGGTTAGGGTTAGGGTTAGGTTTAGGTTTAGGGTTAGTGTTAGCATTATGGTTAGGGTTAGTGTTAGCATTAGGGTTAGGGTTATGTTCATGGTTAGGGTTAGCTGTTAGGGTTTAGCTGTTAGATTTAGGTTTTGGCTTAGTGTTGGGGTTAGGGTTCGGCAGCATGAGGAAGGGTTAGACTTAGTTTTAGGGTTAGGCTTAGCATTAGGGTTAGGGATGGGTTAGGGTTGGGGTTAGCATCAGGGTTAGGGCTATGTTTATGGTTAGGTTTAGGGTCAGGGTTAGGGTTAGAGTTAGTGTTAGGATTAGCATTAGGTTTAGGGTTAGCGTTAGGGTTAGCGTTAGGGTTAGGATCCGCATTAGTGTTAGGGTTTGCATTAGGGTTGCAGTTGGGGTTAGGTTTCGGTTTATGGATAGGTTTAGTATTAAGGTTAGGGTTAGGGTTTGGGTTAGGGTTAGGGTTAGCGTTAGTGTTAGGGTTAAACCTAACGGTTTAGGGTTAGGGTTAGGGTTAGAGTCATGGTTAGTGTTACGGTTCGGTTCAGGGTTAGGGTTAGGGCCAGTGTTACGTAAGCGTAGGGTTAGGATTAGGGTTAGGCTTAGGTTCAGGGTTAGGGTTAGGGTTGGGTACGGGTTAGGGTTAAGGCGAGGGTTCGGGTTAGGGTTAGGGTCAGGTTTTGTGTACTGGTTAGGGTTAGGTTTAGGGTTAAGGTTCGGCTTAGCATTAGGGTTAGCTTCATGGTTAGGGTTAGGGTTAGGGTTAGGGTCCTCATGAGGGTTAGAGTTAGGGTTCGGGTTACTGTTAGGGTTAAGGTTCGGGTTAGTGTTAAGATTAGGTTTAGTGTTCGGATTAGGGTTTGGATTAGGGTTCGGGTTCGGATTAGGGTTAGTGTCATGGTTAGGTTTACAGTTAGCTTTAGGGTTAGGATTAGCTTTAGGGGTTAGGGTTAGCCTTTGGGTTAGGGTTATGGTTAGGTTCTGCATTAGTATTAGGATTTGCATTAGGGTTAGGGTTAGGGTTGGGGTTAGGGTTAGGTTTAGGGTTAGGTAAGGTTTAGGGTTAGGGTTAGGGTTAGCGGTAGGGTTAGCTTTAGGGTTAGGGTTTGCATTAAGGTTAGGGTTAGGGTTGTGGTATGGGTTAGGGTTAGGGTTAGGTAAGGGTTTGGGTTAGGGTTAGGATTAGGGTTAGGTTTATGGTTAGGATTAGTGTTAGCATTAGGGTTAGGGTTAGGGTTAGCATTAGGGTTAGGGTTAGGGTTAGGGTTAGGTTTAGGTTTAGGGTTAGTGTTTACATTATGGTTAGGGTTAGTGTTAGCATTCGCTTTAGGGTTATGTTCATGGTTAAGGTTAGCTGTTAGGGTTTAGCTGTTAGATTTAGGGTTTGGCTTAGTGTTGGGGTTAGGGTTCGGCAGCATGAGGAAGGGTTAGACTTAGGTTTAGGGTTAGGCTTAGCATTAGGGTTAGGGATGGGTTAGGGTTGGTGTTAGCATCAGGGTTAGGGCTATGTTTATGGTTAGGTTTAGGGTCAGGGTTAGGGTTAGAGTTAGCGTTAGGATTAGCATTAGGTTTAGGGTTAGCGTTAGGGTTAGCGTTAGGGTTAGGATCCGCATTAGTGTTAGGGTTTGCATTAGGGTTGCAGTTGGGGTTAGGGTTAGCGTCTGCTTTAGGGTTATGTTTTGCATCAGGGTTAAGGTCAGGGCTATTATTATGTTTAGGGATCGGTTATGGTTAGCCTTAGGGTTAGCTTTAGGGTTAGGATTAGCATTAGGGTTGGTGTTAGGGTTAGGTTTCGGTTTATGGTTAGGTTTAGTATTAGGGTTAGGGTTAGTGTTAGGGTTAGGGTTAGGGTTAGTGTTAGGGTTAGGGTTAGGTTTAGGTTTGGGTTAGGGTTTGGTTTAGGGTTAGCGTCATGGTTATGGTTAGGGTTACGTTTAGGGTTAGGGTTAGGCTTACGGTTAGGGTTAGAGTTAGGGTTAGGGTTAGTATTATGGTTAGGGTTAGGGTTAGGGTTAGGGTTAGGCTTAGGTTTAGGGTTCGGGTTAGGTTTAGGGTTAGAGTCATGGTTAGTGTTACGGTTCTGTTCAGGGTTAGGGTTAGGGTCAGTGTTAGGTAAGCGTAGTGTTAGGATTAGGGTTAGGGTTAGGTTCAGGGTTAGGGTTAGGGTTGGGTACGGGTTACGGTTAAGGTTAGGGTTAGGGTTTGGGTTAGGGTTAGGGTCAGGTTTCGTGTACGGGTTAGGGTTAGGTTTAGGGTTAAGGTTCGGCTTAGCATTAGGCTTAGCGTCATGGTTAGGGTTAGGGTTAGGGTCCTCATTAGGGTTAGAGTTTGGGTTCGGGTTACTGTTAGGGTTAAGGTTCGGGTTAGTGTTAAGATTAGGTTTAGTGTTCGGATTAGGGTTTGGATTAGGGCTCGGGTTCGGATTAGGGTTAGTGTCATGGTTAGGTTTACGGTTAGCTTTAGGGTTAGGATTAGCTTTAGGGGTTAGGGTTAGCCTTTGGGTTAGGGTTATGGTTAGGTTCCGCATTAGTATTAGGATTTGCATTAGGGTTAGGGTTAGGGTTGGTGTTAGGGTTAAGTTTAGGGTTAGGCAAGTTTTAGGGTTAGGGTTAGGGTTAGCGTTAGGGTTAGCATTAGGGTTAGGGTTTGCATTAAGGTTAGGGTTAGGGTTGTGGTATGGGTTAGGGTTAGAGTTAGGTAAGGGTTTGGGTTAGGGTTTGGGTTAGGGTTAGGTTTATGGTTAGGATTAGTGTTAGCATTAGGGTTAGGGTTAGCGTTAGCATTAGGGTTAGGGTTAGGTTTAGGGTTAGTGTTGGGGTTAGCATTATGGTTAGGGTTAGGTCTATTGTTAGGGTTATCATTAGGTTTAGGGTTAGTTTTAGCATTAGGGTTAGGGTTAGGTTTATGATTAGGGTTCGCTGTTAGTGTTTAGGTGTTAGATTAACGTTTAGGCTTAGTGTTGGGGTTAGGGATCGGGAGCTTGGGTGTTAGGGTCAGTGTCAGTTTCAGGGTCAGGGTCAGTGTCTGGGTTAGGGGTTTAGGGTTAGCGTTCGGGTCAGGATTATGGTAGGGTTAGTGTTAAGTGGTATTTTTTATGTTTAGTGTTAGGGTGAGGGTGAGGGTTAGGGTTAGCACTAGCGTTAGGGTTAGGGTTGGGGTCAGGGTTAGTGTTAGGGCTAGGGCTAGGGCCAGGGCCAGTATTAGGGTTAGGGTTAGGTTTAGTGACAGCGCATTAGGTTATTGGTTAGGGAGAGCATGAGGTTTCGGGTTACGGGTCGGGCTAGGCTTAGGGTTAGGATTAGGGTGCATTAGGGTTAGGGTCACGGTCAGGGTTAGGGTTAGGGTTTAGTGTTAGGGTTTAGGGTTCAGGTTAGGGTTATGGTTAGGGTTAGGGTCAGGGTTTGTGTTTGGGGTAAGGGCTAGGGCCAGGGCCGGGGCCAGTGTTAGGGTTAGGGTTACGTTGTATTAGGGTTAGGGTTAGGGTTAGGGTTAGGTTTAGGGTTCGAGTTCGGGTTAGGGTTGGTGTTAGGGTTATGGTTAGGGTTCGGGTTCGGGTTTGGGTGAGCATCATGGTTAGGGTTAGGGTTAGGTGTCAGGGTCAGGGGTTAGGGTAAGGGATTAGGGTTAGGGTTGTGTTATTGATTGGGGTTAGCGATTAGGGTTAGGGATAGGGGTTAGGGACAGGCTTAGTTTTAGGGTCTAGGGTTAGGTTTAGAATTACGGTCAGTGTTAGGCGTTAGTGTCAGGGTTCGGGTTTAGGGTTAGGGTCAAGTGTTAGGGTTAGGTTTAGGGTCAGGGTTAAGGTCAGGGACTGTGTCAGGCTTAGGGTTGGGGATTGTGGTTGGGGTTAGGGTCAGAATGAGGTTGGGGTTGGGGTTGTGGTTAGGTTTAGGGCCAGGGCTAGGGTTAGGTTCCAATTTGGGTTCAGGGTTTAGGTTTAGGGTTACGGCTAGGGCTAGGGTTAGGGTTAGGGTTAGCGGCATTAGGGTTAGGGTTAGTTTGGGAGGGAGGGAGTGTGAGGGCTAGGGTTAGGGTGAGTGTTAGCGGCATTAGGGTTAGGGTTAGGGTGTGAGGGAGTGAGAGTGTGGGTGTGGGAGGCAGTGAGTATGAGGAGGCAGGGAGAGAGTGTGAGGATTAGTGTTAGGGTTAGGATCCTCATTACTGTTAGAGTTAGGGTCCGCATTAGCGTTAGGGTTAGGCTTACGGTTAGCATTAGGTTTTGTGTTAGGATTAGGGTCCGCATTAGGGTTAGGGTTAGGGTTCGAGTTAGGGTTGGGGTTAGGGTTAGGGTTAGTGTTAGGTTTAGGGTTAGGGTTAGGGTTAGCATTAGGGTCAGGGTTATCATTAGGGTTAGGGTTAGCGTCAGGGTTAGTGTTAGGGTTCGGGTTAGGGTTAGGGGTTAGTGATAGGGTTAGGATTAAGGTCAGGGTTAAGGTCAGGGACTCTGTCAGGGTTAGGGTTAGGGACTGGTGTTTGGGTTAGGGTCAGTGTGGGGGTGGGGTTGGGGTTGTGGTTAGGATTAGGGCTATGGCTAGGGTTAGGGTTAGGGCTTGGGCTAGGTTTAGGATTAGTCCCCGCATTAGGGTTAGGGTTAGGGTTAGGTTGAGCGTGATGGTGAGGGCCAGTGTTAGGATTCGGGTTGGGCTCGGTGTCAGGGTCAAGGTTAGGGTTACACTGCATTACACCACATTAGGGTTGGTGTTAGGGTTAGGTTTTGGGCTAGGGATAGTGCCAGGGCCAGGACTGTGCCAGAGTTAGGGTGCATTTAGGGTCAGGGTCAGTGCCAGGTTTAGTGTTCGGGCTGTGGTTAGTGTCACGGTCAGGGTCAGGGTTAGGGTTTAGGGTTTAGGTTTAGGGTTACGGTTAGCATTAGTGTTTTGGTTAGGGTTAGGGTCCGCATTAGGGTTAGGGTTAGGGTTCGAGTTAGGGTTAGGGTTAGGTTGATGTTTAGGGTCATGTTCAGCATTAAGGTCAGGGTTAGCATTAGGGTTAGGGTTAGCATTAGGGTTAGGGTTAGGGTTAGGTTTAGGTTTAGGGTTAGTGTTAGTATTAGGGTCAGGGTTAGGGTTAGGGTTAGGGTTTGGGTTAGGTTCAGGTTTTGTGTTAGGGCTAGGGCTAGGGCCAGGGCCAGGGCCAGTTTTAGGGTTAGGGTTAGGGTGTATTAGGGTTAGGGTTAGGGTTAGGTTTAGGGTTTGAGTTCCGGTTAGGGTTGGTGTTAGGGTTATGGTTAGGGTTCGGGTTAGGGTTTTGGTGAGCGTCATGGTTAGGGTTTGGGTTAGGAGTCAGGGTCAGGGGTTAGGGTAAGGGGTTAGGGTTAGGGTTTTGTTATTGATTGGGGTTAGGGATTAGGGTTAGGGATAGGGGTTAGGGACAGGGTTAGGTTTAGGGTCTAGGGTTAGGTTTAGGATTAGGGTCAGTGTTAGACGTTAGGGTCAGGGTTATTGTTTAGTGTTAGGGTCAAGTGTTAGGGTTAGGATTAGGGTCAGGGTTAAGGTCAGGGACTGTGTCAGGCTTAGGGTTGGGGATTGGGATTGGGGTTAGGGTCAGCGTGAGGTTGGGGTTGGGGTTGTGGTTAGGATTAGGGCCAGGGCTAGGGTTAGGTTCCAATTTGGGTTCAGGGTTTAGGTTTAGGGTTACGGCTAGGGCTAGGGTTAGGGTTAGGGTTAGCGGCATTAGGGTTTGGGTTAAGGTGGGAGGGAGTGAGTGTGCGGTTGTGGGAGGCAGTGAGTATGAGGAGGCAGGGAGGAAGTGTGAGGATTAGTGTTATGGTTAGGATCCTCATTACTGTTAGAGTTAGAGTCCGCATTAGCGTTAGTGTTAGGGTTACGGTTAGCATTAGGTTTTGGGTTAGGATTAGGGTCCGCATTAGGGTTAGGGTTAGGGTTCAAGTTAGGGTTAGGGTTAGGGTTAGTGTTAGGTTTAGGGTTAGGTTTAGGGTTAGCATTAGGGTCAGGGTTATCATTGGGGTTAGGGTTAGCGTTAGGGTTAGGGTTAGGGTCCGCATTAGGGTTAGGGTTTGCATTAGGGTTAGTGTTAGGGTTCGGGTTAGGATTAGGGGTTAGTGAGAGGGTTAGGATTAAGTTCAGGGTTAAGGTCAGGGACTGTGTCAGGGTTAGGATTAGGGATTGGTGTTTGGGTTTGGGTCAGGGTGCGGGTGGGGTTGGGGTTGTGGTTAGGATTAGGGCTAGGTCTAGGACTAGGGTTAGGGCTTGGGCTAGGTTTAGGATTAGGGTTAGGGTTAGGGTTAGGAGTCGGGTCCGGCTAGGTGTCCGGGTCAAGGTTAGGGTTACACTGCATTACACCGCATTAGGGTTGGTGTTAGGGTTAGGTTTTGAGCTTTGGCTCGTGGCATGGCCAGGGTCTGTGCCAGAGTTAGGGTACATTTAGGGTCAGGGTCAGTGCCAGGTTTAGTGTTCGGGCTATGGTTAGGGTCACGGTCTGGGTCAGGGTTAGGGTTTAGGGTTTAGGTTTAGGGTTACGGTTAGCGTTAGTGTTTGGGTTAGGGTTAGGGTCCGCATTAGGGTTAGGGTTAGGGTTAGGGTTTGGTTTATGTTTAGGGTCAGGTTCAGCATTAAGGTCAGGGTTAGCATTAGGGTTAGGGTTAGGGTTAGGGTTAGGTTTAGGTTTAGGGTTAGTGTTTACATTATGGTTAGGGTTAGTGTTAGCATTCGTTTTAGGGTTATGTTCATGGTTAGGGTTAGCTGTTAGGGTGTAGCTGTTAGATTTAGGTTTTGGCTTAGTGTTGGGGTTAGGGTTCGGCAGCATGAGGAAGGGTTAGACTTAGGTTTAGGGTTAGGCTTAGCATTAGGGTTAGGGATGGGTTAGGGTTGGTGTTAGCATCAGGGTTAGGGCTATGTTTATGGTTAGGTTTAGGGTCAGGGTTAGGGTTAGAGTTAGCGTTAGGATTAGCATTAGGTTTAGGGTTAGCGTTAGGGTTAGCGTTAGGGTTAGGATCCGCATTAGTGTTAGGGTTTGCATTAGGGTTAGGGTTAGCGTCTGCTTTAGGGTTATGTTTTGCATCAGGGTTAGGGTCAGGGCTATTATTATGTTTAGGGATCGGTTATGGTTAGCCTTAGGGTTAGCTTTAGGGTTAGGATTAGCATTAGGGTTGGTGTTAGGGTTAGGTTTCGGTTTATGGTTAGGTTTAGTATTAGGGTTAGGGTTAGTGTTAGGGTTAGGGTTAGGGTTAGTGTTAGGGTTAGGGTTAGGTTTAGGTTTGGGTTAGGGTTTGGTTTAGGGTTAGCGTCATGGTTATGGTTAGGGTTACGTTTAGGGTTAGGGTTAGGCTTACGGTTAGGGTTAGAGTTAGGGTTAGGGTTAGTATTATGGTTAGGGTTAGGGTTAGGGTTAGGGTTAGGCTTAGGTTTAGGGTTCGGGTTAGGTTTAGGGTTAGAGTCATGGTTAGTGTTACGGTTCTGTTCAGGGTTAGGGTTAGGGTCAGTGTTAGGTAAGCATAGTGTTAGGATTAGGGTTAGGGTTAGGTTCAGGGTTAGGGTTAGGGTTGGGTACGGGTTACGGTTAAGGTTAGGGTTAGGGTTTGGGTTAGGGTTAGGGTCAGGTTTCGTGTACGGGTTAGGGTTAGGTTTAGGGTTAAGGTTCGGCTTAGCATTAGGCTTAGCGTCATGGTTAGGGTTAGGGTTAGGGTCCTCATTAGGGTTAGAGTTAGGGTTCGGGTTACTGTTAGGGTTAAGGTTTGGGTTAGTGTTAAGATTAGGTTTAGTGTTCGGATTAGGGTTTGGATTAGGGCTCGGGTTCGGATTAGGGTTAGTGTCATGGTTAGGTTTACGGTTAGCTTTAGGGTTAGGATTAGCATTAGGAGTTAGGGTTAGCCTTTGGGTTAGGGTTATGGTTAGGTTCCGCATTAGTATTAGGATTTGCATTAGGGTTAGGGTTCGGGTTGGGGTTAGGGTTAAGTTTAGGGTTAGGCAAGTTTTAGGGTTAGGGTTAGGGTTAGCGTTAGGGTTAGCATTAGGGTTAGGGTTTGCATTAAGGTTAGGGTTAGGGTTGTGTTATGGGTTAGGGTTAGAGTTAGGTAAGGGTTTGGGTTAGGGTTTGGGTTAGGGTTAGGTTTATGGTTAGGATTAGTGTTAGCAGTAGGGTTAGGGTTAGCGTTAGCATTAGGGTTAGGTTAGGTTTAGGGTTAGTGTTGGGGTTAGCATTATGGTTATGGTTAGGTCTATTGTTAGGGTTATCATTAGGTTTAGGGTTAGTTTTAGCATTAGGGTTAGGGTTAGGTTTATGATTAGGGTTCTTTGTTAGTGTTTAGGTGTTAGATTAACGTTTAGGCTTAGTGT